>NW_028150797.1:0-27129 GCF_964638095.1 Poromitra crassiceps | reverse complement strand
GCCTCTCTGGTGTCAAGTCTGATTTTGGAAAAAAATAATAATAATCCAAAATCAGACAGAGGGTTGACACCAGAGAGGCTAAGACCGCATTGACTCAGTGCGGTATTCAGCCTCTCTGGTGTCAAGTCTGATTTTGGAAAAAAAAAATAATATCCAAAATCAGACAGAGTGTTGACACCAGAGAGGCTAAGACCGCATTGACTCAGTGCGGTATTCAGCTCTCTCTGGTGTCAAGTCTGATTTTGGAAAAAGAAAAAAAAAAAATCCAAAATCAGACAGAGTGTTGACACCAGAGAGGCTAAGACCGCATTGACTCAGTGCGGTATTCAGCCTCTCTGGTGTCAAGTCTGATTTTGGAAAAAAAAAAAAAAAAAAATCCAAAATCAGACAGAGTGTTGAGACCAGAGAGGCTAAGACCCGCATTGACTCAGTGCGGTATTCAGCCTCTCTGGGTGTCAAGTCTGATTTTGGAAAAAAAAAAAATCCAAAATCAGACAGAGTGTTGACGACCAGAGAGGCTAAGACCGCATTGACTCAGTGCGGTTTTCAGCCTCTCTGGTGTCAAGTCTGATTTGGAAAAAAAAAAAAAAAATCCAAAATCAGACAGAGTGTTGAGACCAGAGAGGCTAAGACCGCATTGACTCAGTGCGGTATTCAGCCTCTCTGGTGTCAAGTCTGATTTTGGAAAAAAAAAAAAAATCCAAAATCAGACAGAGTGTTGACACCAGAGAGGCTAAGACCGCATTGACTCAGTGCGGTATTCAGCCTCTCTGGGTGTCAAGTCTGATTTTGGAAAAAAAAAAAAAAAAATCCAAAATCAGACAGAGTGTTGACACCAGAGAGGCTAAGACCGCATTGACTCAGTGCGGTATTCAGCCTCTCTGGTGTCAAGTCTGATTTTGGAAAAAAAAAAAAAAAAAATCCAAAATCAGACAGAGTGTTGAGACAAGAGAGGCTAAGACCGCATTGACTCAGTGGCGGTATTCAGCCTCTCTGGTGTCAAGTCTGATTTTGGAAAAAAAAAAAAAAAATCCAAAATCAGACAGAGTGTTGAGCACCAGAGAGGCTAAGGACCGCATTGACTCAGTGCGGTATTCAGCCTCTCTGGTGTCAAGTCTGATTTTGGAAAAAAAAAAAAATCCAAAATCAGACAGAGTGTTGACACCAGAGAGGCTAAGACCGCATTGACTCAGTGCGGTATTCAGCCTCTCTGGTGTCAAGTCTGATTTTGGAAAAAAAAAAAAAAAATCCAAAATAACAGAGTGTTGACACCAGAGAGGCTAAGACCGCATTGACTCAGTGCGGTATTCAGCCTCTCTGGTGTCAAGTCTGATTTTGGAAAAAAAAAAAAAAAAATCCAAAATCAGACAGAGTGTTGAGACCAGAGAGGCTAAGACCGCATTTGACTCAGTGCGGTATTCAGCCTCTCTGGTGTCAAGTCTGATTTTGGAAAAAAAAAAAAAAAAATCCAAAATCAGACAGAGTGTTGACGACCAGAGAGGCTAAGACCGCATTGACTCAGTGCGGTATTCAGCCTCTCTGTGTCAAGTCTGATTTTGGAAAAAAAAAAAAATCCAAAATCAGACAGAGTGTTGACACCAGAGAGGCTAAGACCGCATTGGACTCAGTGCGGTATTCAGCCTCTCTGGTGTCAAGTCTGATTTTGGAAAAAAAAAAAAAAAATCCAAAATCAGACAGAGTGTTGAGACCAGAGAGGCTAAGACCGCATTGACTCAGTGCGGTATTCAGCCTCTCTGGTGTCAAGTCTGATTTTGGAAAAAAAAAAAAAAAAATCCAAAATCAGACAGAGTGTTGAGACCAGAGAGGCTAAGACCGCATTGACTCAGTGCGGTATTCAGCCTCTCTGGTGTCAAGTCTGATTTTGGAAAAAAAAAAAAATCCAAATCAGACAGAGTGTTGACACCAGAGAGGCTAAGACCGCATTGACTCAGTGCGGTTTTCAGCCTCTCTGGTGTCAAGTCTGATTTTGGAAAAAAAAAAAAAAATCCAAAATCAGGACAGAGTGTTGAGACCAGAGAGGCTAAGACCGCATTGACTCAGTGCGGTATTCAGCCTCTCTGGTGTCAAGTCTGATTTGGTAAAAAAAAAAAAAAAAAAAAATCCAAAATCCAAAATCAGACAGAGTGTTGACACCAGAGAGGCTAAGACCGCATTGACTCAGTGCGGTATTCAGCCTCTCTGGTGTCAAGTCTGATTTTGGAAAAAAATAATAATAATCCAAAATCAGACAGAGTGTTGACACCAGAGAGGCTAAGACCGCATTGACTCAGTGCGGTATTCAGCCTCTCTGGTGTCAAGTCTGATTTTGGAAAAAAAAAAAAAATCCAAAATCAGACAGAGTGTTGACACCAGAGAGGCTAAGACCGCATTGACTCAGTGCGGTATTCAGCCTCTCTGGTGTCAAGTCTGATTTTGGAAAAAAAAAAAAAAAATCCAAAATCAGACAGAGTGTTGAGACCAGAGAGGCTAAGACCCGCATTGACTCAGTGCGGTATTCAGCCTCTCTGGTGTCAAGTCTGATTTTGGAAAAAAAAAAAAAAAAAAATCCAAAATCAGACAGAGTGTTGAGACCAGAGAGGCTAAGACCGCATTGACTCAGTGCGGTATTCAGCCTCTCTGGTGTCAAGTCTGATTTTGGAAAAAAAAAAAAATCCAAAATCAGACAGAGTGTTGACACCAGAGAGGCTAAGACCGCATTGACTCAGTGCGGTTTCAGCCTCTCTGGTGTCAAGTCTGATTTTGGAAAAAAAAAAAAATCCAAAATCAGACAGAGTGTTGAGACCAGCGAGGCTAAGACCGCATTGACTCAGTGTGGTATTCAGCCTCTCTGGTGTCAAGTCTGATTTTGGAAAAAAAAAAAGAAAAAAATCCAAAATCAGACAGAGTGTTGAGACCAGAGAGGCTAAGACCGCATTTACTCAGTGCGGTATTCAGCCTCTCTGGTGTCAAGTCTGATTTTGGAAAAAAAAAAAAAAAAAATCCAAAATCCGACAGAGTGTTGAGACCAGAGAGGCTAAGACCGCATTGACTCAGTGCGGTATTCAGCCTCTCTGGTGTCAAGTCTGATTTTTGAAAAAAAAAAAAATCCAAAATCAGACAGAGTGTTGACACCAGAGAGGCTAAGACCGCATTGACTCAGTGCGGTATTCAGCCTCTCTGGTGTCAAGTCTGATTTTGGAAAAAAAAAAAAAAAAATCCAAAATCAGACAGAGTGTTGAGACAAGAGAGGCTAAGACCGCATTGACTCAGTGCGGTATTCAGCCTCTCTGGTGTCAAGTCTGATTTTGGAAAAAAAAAAAAAAAAATCCAAAATCAGACAGAGTGTTGAGACCAGAGAGGCTAAGACCGCATTGACTCAGTGCGGTATTCAGCCTCTCTGGTGTCAAGTCTGATTTTGGAAAAAAAAAAAAAAAATCCAAAATCAGACAGAGTGTTGACACCAGAGAGGCTAAGACCGCATTGACTCAGTGCGGTATTCAGCCTCTCTGGTGTCAAGTCTGATTTTGGAAAAAAAAAAAAATCCAAAATCAGACAGAGTGTTGACACCAGAGAGGCTAAGACCGCATTTGACTCAGTGCGGTATTCAGCCTCTCTGGTGTCAAGTCTGATTTTGGAAAAAAAAAAAAAAAAAAAAATCCAAAATCAGACAGAGTGTTGAGACCAGAGAGGCTAAGACCGCATTGACTCAGTGCGGTATTCAGCCTCTCTGGTGTCAAGTCTGATTTTGGAAAAAAAAAAAAATCCAAAATCAGACAGAGTGTTGACACCAGAGAGGCTAAGACCGCATTGACTCAGTGCGGTATTCAGCCTCTCTGGTGTCAAGTCTGATTTTGGAAAAAAAAAAAAAAAAAAAAATCCAAAATCAGACAGAGTGTTGAGACCAGAGAGGCTAAGACCGCATTGACTCAGTGTGGTATTCAGCCTCTCTGGTGTCAAGTCTGATTTTGGAAAAAAAAAAAAAAAATCCAAAATCAGACAGAGTGTTGAGACCAGAGAGGCTAAGACCGCATTGACTCAGTGCGGTATTCAGCCTCTCTGGTGTCAAGTCTGATTTTGGAAAAAAAAAAAAAATCCAAAATCAGACAGAGTGTTGACACCAGAGAGGCTAAGACCGCATTGACTCAGTGCGGTATTCAGCCTCTCTGGTGTCAAGTCTGATTTTGGAAAAAAAAAAAAAAAAAAAATTCCAAAATCAGACAGAGTGTTGAGACAAGAGAGGCTAAGACCGCATTGACTCAGTGCGGTATTCAGCCTCTCTGGTGTCAAGTCTGATTTTGGAAAAAAAAAAAAAAATCCAAAATCAGACAGAGTGTTGACACCAGAGAGGCTAAGACCGCATTGACTCAGTGCGGTATTCAGCCTCTCTGGTGTCAAGTCTGATTTTGGAAAAAAAAAAAAATCCAAAATCAGACAGAGTGTTGACACCAGAGAGGCTAAGACCGCATTGACTCAGTGCGGTATTCAGCCTCTCTGGTGTCAAGTCTGATTTTGGAAAAAAAAAAAAAAAAAAAAATCCAAAATCAGACAGAGTGTTGAGACCAGAGAGGCTAAGACCGCATTTGACTCAGTGTGGTATTCAGCCTCTCTGGTGTCAAGTCTGATTTTTGAAAAAAAAAAAAAAAAAATCCAAAATCAGACAGAGTGTTGAGACCAGAGAGGCTAAGACCGCATTGACTCAGTGCGGTATTCAGCTCTCTGGTGTCAAGTCTGATTTTGGAAAAAAAAAAAAATCAAAATCAGACAGAGTGTTGACACCAGAGAGGCTAAGACCGCATTGACTCAGTGCGGTATTCAGCCTCTCTGGTGTCAAGTCTGATTTTGGAAAAAAAAAAAAAAAAAAAATCCAAAATCAGACAGAGTGTTGAGACCAGAGAGGCTAAGACCGCATTGACTCAGTGTGGTATTCAGCCTCTCTGGTGTCAAGTCTGATTTTGGAAAAAAAAAAAAAAAAAATCCAAAATCAGACAGAGTGTTGAGACCAGAGAGGCTAAGACCGCATTGACTCAGTGCGGTATTCAGCCTCTCTGGTGTCAAGTCTGATTTTGGAAAAAAAAAAAAATCCAAAATCAGACAGAGTGTTGACACCAGAGAGGCTAAGACCGCATTGACTCAGTGCGGTATTCAGCCTCTCTGGTGTCAAGTCTGATTTTGGAAAAAAAAAAAAAAAAAAAATCCAAAATCAGACAGAGTGTTGAGACCAGAGAGGCTAAGACCGCATTGACTCAGTGCGGTATTCAGCCTCTCTGGTGTCAAGTCTGATTTTGGAAAAAAAAAAAAAATCCAAAATCAGACAGAGTGTTGACACCAGAGAGGCTAAGACCGCATTGACTCAGTGCGGTATTCAGCCTCTCTGGTTGTCAAGTCTGATTTTGGAAAAAAAAAAAAAAAAAATCCAAAATCAGACAGAGTGTTGAGACAAGAGAGGCTAAGACCGCATTGACTCAGTGCGGTATTCAGCCTCTCTGGTGTCAAGTCTGATTTTGGAAAAAAAAAAAAAATCCAAAATCAGACAGAGTGTTGAGACCAGAGAGGCTAAGACCGCATTGACTCAGTGCGGTATTCAGCCTCTCTGGTGTCAAGTCTGATTTTGGAAAAAAAAAAAAAAAAAAAATCCAAAATCAGACAGAGTGTTGACACCAGAGAGGCTAAGACCGCATTGACTCAGTGCGGTATTCAGCCTCTCTGGTGTCAAGTCTGATTTTGGAAAAAAAAAAAATCCAAAATCAGACAGAGTGTTGACACCAGAGAGGCTAAGACCGCATTGACTCAGTGCGGTATTCAGCCTCTCTGGTGTCAAGTCTGATTTTGGAAAAAAAAAAAAAAAAAAAATCCAAAATCAGACAGAGTGTTGAGACAAGAGAGGCTAAGACCGCATTGACTCAGTGCGGTATTCAGCCTCTCTGGTGTCAAGTCTGATTTTGGAAAAAAAAAAAAAAATCCAAAATCAGACAGAGTGTTGAGACAGAGAGGCTAAGACCGCATTGACTCAGTGCGGTATTCAGCCTCTCTGGTGTCAAGTCTGATTTTGGAAAAAAAAAAAAAAAATCCAAAATCAGACAGAGTGTTGACACCAGAGAGGCTAAGACCCGCATTGACTCAGTGCGGTATTCAGCCTCTCTGGTGTCAAGTCTGATTTTGGAAAAAAAAAAAAAATCCAAAATCAGACAGAGTGTTGACACCAGAGAGGCTAAGACCGCATTGACTCAGTGCGGTATTCAGCCTCTCTGGTGTCAAGTCTGATTTTGGAAAAAAAAAAAAAAAAATCCAAAATCAGACAGAGTGTTGAGACCAGAGAGGCTAAGACCGCATTGACTCAGTGCGGTATTCAGCTCTCTGGTGTCAAGTCTGATTTTGGAAAAAAAAAAAAAAAAAAATCCAAAATCAGACAGAGTGTTGAGACCAGAGAGGCTAAGACCGCATTGACTCAGTGCGGTATTCAGCCTCTCTGGTGTCAAGTCTGATTTTGGAAAAAAAAAAAATCCAAAATCAGACAGAGTGTTGACACCAGAGAGGCTAAGACCGCATTGACTCAGTGCGGTTTTCAGCCTCTCTGGTGTCAAGTCTGATTTTGGAAAAAAAAAAAAAATCCAAAATCAGACAGAGTGTTGAGACCAGAGAGGCTAAGACCGCATTGACTCAGTGCGGTATTCAGCCTCTCTGGTGTCAAGTCTGATTTTGGTAAAAAAAAAAAAAAAAAAAAAAAATCCAAAATCCAAAATCAGACAGAGTGTTGACACCAGAGAGGCTAAGACCGCATTGACTCAGTGCGGTATTCAGCCTCTCTGGTGTCAAGTCTGATTTTGGAAAAAAATAATAATAATCCAAAATCAGACAGAGTGTTGACACCAGAGAGGCTAAGACCGCATTGACTCAGTGCGGTATTCAGCCTCTCTGGTGTCAAGTCTGATTTTGGAAAAAAAAAAAAAAATCCCAAAATCAGACAGAGTGTTGACACCAGAGAGGCTAAGACCGCATTGACTCAGTGCGGTATTCAGCCTCTCTGGTGTCAAGTCTGATTTTGGAAAAAAAAAAAAAAAAAAATCCAAAATCAGACAGAGTGTTGAGACCAGAGAGGCTAAGACCGCATTGACTCAGTGCGGTATTCAGCCTCTCTGGTGTCAAGTCTGATTTTGGAAAAAAAAAAAAAAAAAAAAATCCAAAATCAGACAGAGTGTTGAGACCAGAGAGGCTAAGACCGCATTGACTCAGTGCGGTATTCAGCCTCTCTGGTGTCAAGTCTGATTTTTGGAAAAAAAAAAAAATCCAAAATCAGACAGAGTGTTGACACCAGAGAGGCTAAGACCGCATTGACTCAGTGCGGTTTTCAGCCTCTCTGGTGTCAAGTCTGATTTTGGAAAAAAAAAAAAAAAAAAATCCAAAATCAGACAGAGTGTTGAGACCAGAGAGGCTAAGACCGCATTGACTCAGTGCGGTATTCAGCCTCTCTGGTGTCAAGTCTGATTTTGGAAAAAAAAAAAAAATCCAAAATCAGACAGAGTGTTGACACCAGAGAGGCTAAGACCGCATTGACTCAGTGCGGTATTCAGCCTCTCTGGTGTCAAGTCTGATTTTGGAAAAAAAAAAAAAAAAAAATCCAAAATCAGACAGAGTGTTGAGACAAGAGAGGCTAAGACCGCATTGACTCAGTGCGGTATTCAGCCTCTCTGGTGTCAAGTCTGATTTTGGAAAAAAAAAAAAAATCCAAAATCAGACAGAGTGTTGAGACCAGAGAGGCTAAGACCGCATTGACTCAGTGCGGTATTCAGCCTCTCTGGTGTCAAGTCTGATTTTGGAAAAAAAAAAAAAAAATCCAAAATCAGACAGAGTGTTGACACCAGAGAGGCTAAGACCGCATTGACTCAGTGCGGTATTCAGCCTCTCTGGTGTCAAGTCTGATTTTGGAAAAAAAAAAAATCCAAAATCAGACAGAGTGTTGACACCAGAGAGGCTAAGACCGCATTGACTCAGTGCGGTATTCAGCCTCTCTGGTGTCAAGTCTGATTTTGGAAAAAAAAAAAAAAAAAAATCCAAAATCAGACAGAGTGTTGAGACAAGAGAGGCTAAGACCGCATTGACTCAGTGCGGTATTCAGCCTCTCTGGTGTCAAGTCTGATTTTGGAAAAAAAAAAAAAAATCCAAAATCAGACAGAGTGTTGAGACCAGAGAGGCTAAGACCGCATTGACTCAGTGCGGTATTCAGCCTCTCTGGTGTCAAGTCTGATTTTGGAAAAAAAAAAAAAAAATCCAAAATCAGACAGAGTGTTGACACCAGAGAGGCTAAGACCGCATTGACTCAGTGCGGTATTCAGCCTCTCTGGTGTCAAGTCTGATTTTGGAAAAAAAAAAAAATCCAAAATCAGACAGAGTGTTGACACCAGAGAGGCTAAGACCGCATTGACTCAGTGCGGTATTCAGCCTCTCTGGTGTCAAGTCTGATTTTGGAAAAAAAAAAAAAAAATCCAAAATCAGACAGAGTGTTGAGACCAGAGAGGCTAAGACCGCATTGACTCAGTGCGGTATTCAGCCTCTCTGGTGTCAAGTCTGATTTTGGAAAAAAAAAAAAAAAAAAATCCAAAATCAGACAGAGTGTTGAGACCAGAGAGGCTAAGACCGCATTGACTCAGTGCGGTATTCAGCCTCTCTGGTGTCAAGTCTGATTTTGGAAAAAAAAAAAAATCCAAAATCAGACAGAGTGTTGACACCAGAGAGGCTAAGACCGCATTGACTCAGTGCGGTTTTCAGCCTCTCTGGTGTCAAGTCTGATTTTGGAAAAAAAAAAAAATCCAAAATCAGACAGAGTGTTGAGACCAGAGAGGCTAAGACCGCATTGACTCAGTGCGGTATTCAGCCTCTCTGGTGTCAAGTCTGATTTTGGTAAAAAAAAAAAAAAAAAAAAAAAATCCAAAATCCAAAATCAGACAGAGTGTTGACACCAGAGAGGCTAAGACCGCATTGACTCAGTGCGGTATTCAGCCTCTCTGGTGTCAAGTCTGATTTTGGAAAAAAATAATAATAATCCAAAATCAGACAGAGTGTTGACACCAGAGAGGCTAAGACCGCATTGACTCAGTGCGGTATTCAGCCTCTCTGGTGTCAAGTCTGATTTTGGAAAAAAAAAAAAATCCAAAATCAGACAGAGTGTTGACACCAGAGAGGCTAAGACCGCATTGACTCAGTGCGGTATTCAGCCTCTCTGGTGTCAAGTCTGATTTTGGAAAAAAAAAAAAAAAATCCAAAATCAGACAGAGTGTTGAGACCAGAGAGGCTAAGACCGCATTGACTCAGTGCGGTATTCAGCCTCTCTGGTGTCAAGTCTGATTTTGGAAAAAAAAAAAAAAAAAAATCCAAAATCAGACAGAGTGTTGAGACCAGAGAGGCTAAGACCGCATTGACTCAGTGCGGTATTCAGCCTCTCTGGTGTCAAGTCTGATTTTGGAAAAAAAAAAAATCCAAAATCAGACAGAGTGTTGACACCAGAGAGGCTAAGACCGCATTGACTCAGTGCGGTTTTCAGCCTCTCTGGTGTCAAGTCTGATTTTGGAAAAAAAAAAAAATCCAAAATCAGACAGAGTGTTGAGACCAGCGAGGCTAAGACCGCATTGACTCAGTGTGGTATTCAGCCTCTCTGGTGTCAAGTCTGATTTTGGAAAAAAAAAAAGAAAAAATCCAAAATCAGACAGAGTGTTGAGACCAGAGAGGCTAAGACCGCATTTACTCAGTGCGGTATTCAGCCTCTCTGGTGTCAAGTCTGATTTTGGAAAAAAAAAAAAAAAAATCCAAAATCCGACAGAGTGTTGAGACCAGAGAGGCTAAGACCGCATTGACTCAGTGCGGTATTCAGCCTCTCTGGTGTCAAGTCTGATTTTTGAAAAAAAAAAAAATCCAAAATCAGACAGAGTGTTGACACCAGAGAGGCTAAGACCGCATTGACTCAGTGCGGTATTCAGCCTCTCTGGTGTCAAGTCTGATTTTGGAAAAAAAAAAAAAAAAAATCCAAAATCAGACAGAGTGTTGAGACAAGAGAGGCTAAGACCGCATTGACTCAGTGCGGTATTCAGCCTCTCTGGTGTCAAGTCTGATTTTGGAAAAAAAAAAAAAAATCCAAAATCAGACAGAGTGTTGAGACCAGAGAGGCTAAGACCGCATTGACTCAGTGCGGTATTCAGCCTCTCTGGTGTAGTCTGATTTTGGAAAAAAAAAAAAAAAATCCAAAATCAGACAGAGTGTTGACACCAGAGAGGCTAAGACCGCATTGACTCAGTGCGGTATTCAGCCTCTCTGGTGTCAAGTCTGATTTTGGAAAAAAAAAAAAAAATCCAAAATCAGACAGAGTGTTGACACCAGAGAGGCTAAGACCGCATTGACTCAGTGCGGTATTCAGCCTCTCTGGTGTCAAGTCTGATTTTGGAAAAAAAAAAAAAAAAAAAATCCAAAATCAGACAGAGTGTTGAGACCAGAGAGGCTAAGACCGCATTGACTCAGTGCGGTATTCAGCCTCTCTGGTGTCAAGTCTGATTTTGGAAAAAAAAAAAAATCCAAAATCAGACAGAGTGTTGACACCAGAGAGGCTAAGACCGCATTGACTCAGTGCGGTATTCAGCCTCTCTGGTGTCAAGTCTGATTTTGGAAAAAAAAAAAAAAAAAAAATCCAAAATCAGACAGAGTGTTGAGACCAGAGAGGCTAAGACCGCATTGACTCAGTGTGGTATTCAGCCTCTCTGGTGTCAAGTCTGATTTTGGAAAAAAAAAAAAAAAAATCCAAAATCAGACAGAGTGTTGAGACCAGAGAGGCTAAGACCGCATTGACTCAGTGCGGTATTCAGCCTCTCTGGTGTCAAGTCTGATTTTGGAAAAAAAAAAAAATCCAAAATCAGACAGAGTGTTGACACCAGAGAGGCTAAGACCGCATTGACTCAGTGCGGTATTCAGCCTCTCTGGTGTCAAGTCTGATTTTGGAAAAAAAAAAAAAAAAAATCCAAAATCAGACAGAGTGTTGAGACAAGAGAGGCTAAGACCGCATTGACTCAGTGCGGTATTCAGCCTCTCTGGTGTCAAGTCTGATTTTGGAAAAAAAAAAAAAAAATCCAAAATCAGACAGAGTGTTGACACCAGAGAGGCTAAGACCGCATTGACTCAGTGCGGTATTCAGCCTCTCTGGTGTCAAGTCTGATTTTGGAAAAAAAAAAAAATCCAAAATCAGACAGAGTGTTGACACCAGAGAGGCTAAGACCGCATTGACTCAGTGCGGTATTCAGCCTCTCTGGTGTCAAGTCTGATTTTGGAAAAAAAAAAAAAAAAAAAATCCAAAATCAGACAGAGTGTTGAGACCAGAGAGGCTAAGACCGCATTGACTCAGTGTGGTATTCAGCCTCTCTGGTGTCAAGTCTGATTTTGGAAAAAAAAAAAAAAAAATCCAAAATCAGACAGAGTGTTGAGACCAGAGAGGCTAAGACCGCATTGACTCAGTGCGGTATTCAGCCTCTCTGGTGTCAAGTCTGATTTTGGAAAAAAAAAAAAAATCCAAAATCAGACAGAGTGTTGACACCAGAGAGGCTAAGACCGCATTGACTCAGTGCGGTATTCAGCCTCTCTGGTGTCAAGTCTGATTTTGGAAAAAAAAAAAAAAAAAATCCAAAATCAGACAGAGTGTTGAGACAAGAGAGGCTAAGACCGCATTGACTCAGTGCGGTATTCAGCCTCTCTGGTGTCAAGTCTGATTTTGGAAAAAAAAAAAAAATCCAAAATCAGACAGAGTGTTGAGACCAGAGAGGCTAAGACCGCATTGACTCAGTGCGGTATTCAGCCTCTCTGGTGTCAAGTCTGATTTTGGAAAAAAAAAAAAAAAATCCAAAATCAGACAGAGTGTTGACACCAGAGAGGCTAAGACCGCATTGACTCAGTGCGGTATTCAGCCTCTCTGGTGTCAAGTCTGATTTTGGAAAAAAAAAAAAATCCAAAATCAGACAGAGTGTTGACACCAGAGAGGCTAAGACCGCATTGACTCAGTGCGGTATTCAGCCTCTCTGGTGTCAAGTCTGATTTTGGAAAAAAAAAAAAAAAAAAATCCAAAATCAGACAGAGTGTTGAGACAAGAGAGGCTAAGACCGCATTGACTCAGTGCGGTATTCAGCCTCTCTGGTGTCAAGTCTGATTTTGGAAAAAAAAAAAAAATCCAAAATCAGACAGAGTGTTGAGACCAGAGAGGCTAAGACCGCATTGACTCAGTGCGGTATTCAGCCTCTCTGGTGTCAAGTCTGATTTTGGAAAAAAAAAAAAAAAATCCAAAATCAGACAGAGTGTTGACACCAGAGAGGCTAAGACCGCATTGACTCAGTGCGGTATTCAGCCTCTCTGGTGTCAAGTCTGATTTTGGAAAAAAAAAAAAATCCAAAATCAGACAGAGTGTTGACACCAGAGAGGCTAAGACCGCATTGACTCAGTGCGGTATTCAGCCTCTCTGGTGTCAAGTCTGATTTTGGAAAAAAAAAAAAAAAATCCAAAATCAGACAGAGTGTTGAGACCAGAGAGGCTAAGACCGCATTGACTCAGTGCGGTATTCAGCCTCTCTGGTGTCAAGTCTGATTTTGGAAAAAAAAAAAAAAAAAAATCCAAAATCAGACAGAGTGTTGAGACCAGAGAGGCTAAGACCGCATTGACTCAGTGCGGTATTCAGCCTCTCTGGTGTCAAGTCTGATTTTGGAAAAAAAAAAAAATCCAAAATCAGACAGAGTGTTGACACCAGAGAGGCTAAGACCGCATTGACTCAGTGCGGTTTTCAGCCTCTCTGGTGTCAAGTCTGATTTTGGAAAAAAAAAAAAATCCAAAATCAGACAGAGTGTTGAGACCAGAGAGGCTAAGACCGCATTGACTCAGTGCGGTATTCAGCCTCTCTGGTGTCAAGTCTGATTTTGGTAAAAAAAAAAAAAAAAAAAAAAATCCAAAATCCAAAATCAGACAGAGTGTTGACACCAGAGAGGCTAAGACCGCATTGACTCAGTGCGGTATTCAGCCTCTCTGGTGTCAAGTCTGATTTTGGAAAAAAATAATAATAATCCAAAATCAGACAGAGTGTTGACACCAGAGAGGCTAAGACCGCATTGACTCAGTGCGGTATTCAGCCTCTCTGGTGTCAAGTCTGATTTTGGAAAAAAAAAAAAAAAAAATCCAAAATCAGACAGAGTGTTGAGACAAGAGAGGCTAAGACCGCATTGACTCAGTGCGGTATTCAGCCTCTCTGGTGTCAAGTCTGATTTTGGAAAAAAAAAAAAAATCCAAAATCAGACAGAGTGTTGAGACCAGAGAGGCTAAGACCGCATTGACTCAGTGCGGTATTCAGCCTCTCTGGTGTCAAGTCTGATTTTGGAAAAAAAAAAAAAAAAATCCAAAATCAGACAGAGTGTTGAGACCAGAGAGGCTAAGACCGCATTGACTCAGTGTGGTATTCAGCCTCTCTGGTGTCAAGTCTGATTTTGGAAAAAAAAAAAAAAAAATCCAAAATCAGACAGAGTGTTGAGACCAGAGAGGCTAAGACCGCATTGACTCAGTGCGGTATTCAGCCTCTCTGGTGTCAAGTCTGATTTTGGAAAAAAAAAAAAAAAAAAAATCCAAAATCCGACAGAGTGTTGAGACCAGAGAGGCTAAGACCGCATTGACTCAGTGCGGTATTCAGCCTCTCTGGTGTCAAGTCTGATTTTGGAAAAAAAAAAAATCCAAAATCAGACAGAGTGTTGACACCAGAGAGGCTAAGACCGCATTGACTCAGTGCGGTTTTCAGCCTCTCTGGTGTCAAGTCTGATTTTGGAAAAAAAAAAAATCCAAAATCAGACAGAGTGTTGAGACCAGCGAGGCTAAGACCGCATTGACTCAGTGTGGTATTCAGCCTCTCTGGTGTCAAGTCTGATTTTGGAAAAAAAAAAAGAAAAAATCCAAAATCAGACAGAGTGTTGAGACCAGAGAGGCTAAGACCGCATTTACTCAGTGCGGTATTCAGCCTCTCTGGTGTCAAGTCTGATTTTGGAAAAAAAAAAAAAAAAATCCAAAATCCGACAGAGTGTTGAGACCAGAGAGGCTAAGACCGCATTGACTCAGTGCGGTATTCAGCCTCTCTGGTGTCAAGTCTGATTTTTGAAAAAAAAAAAAATCCAAAATCAGACAGAGTGTTGACACCAGAGAGGCTAAGACCGCATTGACTCAGTGCGGTATTCAGCCTCTCTGGTGTCAAGTCTGATTTTGGAAAAAAAAAAAAAAAAAATCCAAAATCAGACAGAGTGTTGAGACAAGAGAGGCTAAGACCGCATTGACTCAGTGCGGTATTCAGCCTCTCTGGTGTCAAGTCTGATTTTGGAAAAAAAAAAAAAAATCCAAAATCAGACAGAGTGTTGAGACCAGAGAGGCTAAGACCGCATTGACTCAGTGCGGTATTCAGCCTCTCTGGTGTCAAGTCTGATTTTGGAAAAAAAAAAAAAAAATCCAAAATCAGACAGAGTGTTGACACCAGAGAGGCTAAGACCGCATTGACTCAGTGCGGTATTCAGCCTCTCTGGTGTCAAGTCTGATTTTGGAAAAAAAAAAAAATCCAAAATCAGACAGAGTGTTGACACCAGAGAGGCTAAGACCGCATTGACTCAGTGCGGTATTCAGCCTCTCTGGTGTCAAGTCTGATTTTGGAAAAAAAAAAAAAAAAAAAATCCAAAATCAGACAGAGTGTTGAGACCAGAGAGGCTAAGACCGCATTGACTCAGTGTGGTATTCAGCCTCTCTGGTGTCAAGTCTGATTTTGGAAAAAAAAAAAAAAAAATCCAAAATCAGACAGAGTGTTGAGACCAGAGAGGCTAAGACCGCATTGACTCAGTGCGGTATTCAGCCTCTCTGGTGTCAAGTCTGATTTTGGAAAAAAAAAAAAATCCAAAATCAGACAGAGTGTTGACACCAGAGAGGCTAAGACCGCATTGACTCAGTGCGGTATTCAGCCTCTCTGGTGTCAAGTCTGATTTTGGAAAAAAAAAAAAAAAAAATCCAAAATCAGACAGAGTGTTGAGACAAGAGAGGCTAAGACCGCATTGACTCAGTGCGGTATTCAGCCTCTCTGGTGTCAAGTCTGATTTTGGAAAAAAAAAAAATCCAAAATCAGACAGAGTGTTGACACCAGAGAGGCTAAGACCGCATTGACTCAGTGCGGTTTTCAGCCTCTCTGGTGTCAAGTCTGATTTTGGAAAAAAAAAAAATCCAAAATCAGACAGAGTGTTGAGACCAGCGAGGCTAAGACCGCATTGACTCAGTGTGGTATTCAGCCTCTCTGGTGTCAAGTCTGATTTTGGAAAAAAAAAAAGAAAAAATCCAAAATCAGACAGAGTGTTGAGACCAGAGAGGCTAAGACCGCATTTACTCAGTGCGGTATTCAGCCTCTCTGGTGTCAAGTCTGATTTTGGAAA
This sequence comes from Poromitra crassiceps, assembly GCF_964638095.1. Taxonomy (NCBI): domain Eukaryota; kingdom Metazoa; phylum Chordata; class Actinopteri; order Beryciformes; family Melamphaidae; genus Poromitra; species Poromitra crassiceps. The sequence continues at coordinate 11,677 of NW_028150797.1, read as the reverse complement.
AAAAAAAAAAAAAATCCAAAATCCGACAGAGTGTTGAGACCAGAGAGGCTAAGACCGCATTGACTCAGTGCGGTATTCAGCCTCTCTGGTGTCAAGTCTGATTTTTGAAAAAAAAAAAAATCCAAAATCAGACAGAGTGTTGACACCAGAGAGGCTAAGACCGCATTGACTCAGTGCGGTATTCAGCCTCTCTGGTGTCAAGTCTGATTTTGGAAAAAAAAAAAAAAAAAATCCAAAATCAGACAGAGTGTTGAGACAAGAGAGGCTAAGACCGCATTGACTCAGTGCGGTATTCAGCCTCTCTGGTGTCAAGTCTGATTTTGGAAAAAAAAAAAAAAATCCAAAATCAGACAGAGTGTTGAGACCAGAGAGGCTAAGACCGCATTGACTCAGTGCGGTATTCAGCCTCTCTGGTGTCAAGTCTGATTTTGGAAAAAAAAAAAAAAAATCCAAAATCAGACAGAGTGTTGACACCAGAGAGGCTAAGACCGCATTGACTCAGTGCGGTATTCAGCCTCTCTGGTGTCAAGTCTGATTTTGGAAAAAAAAAAAAAAAAATCCAAAATCAGACAGAGTGTTGAGACCAGAGAGGCTAAGACCGCATTGACTCAGTGCGGTATTCAGCCTCTCTGGTGTCAAGTCTGATTTTGGAAAAAAAAAAAAAAAAAAATCCAAAATCAGACAGAGTGTTGAGACCAGAGAGGCTAAGACCGCATTGACTCAGTGCGGTATTCAGCCTCTCTGGTGTCAAGTCTGATTTTGGAAAAAAAAAAAATCCAAAATCAGACAGAGTGTTGACACCAGAGAGGCTAAGACCGCATTGACTCAGTGCGGTTTTCAGCCTCTCTGGTGTCAAGTCTGATTTTGGAAAAAAAAAAAAATCCAAAATCAGACAGAGTGTTGAGACCAGAGAGGCTAAGACCGCATTGACTCAGTGCGGTATTCAGCCTCTCTGGTGTCAAGTCTGATTTTGGTAAAAAAAAAAAAAAAAAAAAAAATCCAAAATCCAAAATCAGACAGAGTGTTGACACCAGAGAGGCTAAGACCGCATTGACTCAGTGCGGTATTCAGCCTCTCTGGTGTCAAGTCTGATTTTGGAAAAAAATAATAATAATCCAAAATCAGACAGAGTGTTGACACCAGAGAGGCTAAGACCGCATTGACTCAGTGCGGTATTCAGCCTCTCTGGTGTCAAGTCTGATTTTGGAAAAAAAAAAAAAAAAAATCCAAAATCAGACAGAGTGTTGAGACAAGAGAGGCTAAGACCGCATTGACTCAGTGCGGTATTCAGCCTCTCTGGTGTCAAGTCTGATTTTGGAAAAAAAAAAAAAATCCAAAATCAGACAGAGTGTTGAGACCAGAGAGGCTAAGACCGCATTGACTCAGTGCGGTATTCAGCCTCTCTGGTGTCAAGTCTGATTTTGGAAAAAAAAAAAAAAAAATCCAAAATCAGACAGAGTGTTGAGACCAGAGAGGCTAAGACCGCATTGACTCAGTGTGGTATTCAGCCTCTCTGGTGTCAAGTCTGATTTTGGAAAAAAAAAAAAAAAAATCCAAAATCAGACAGAGTGTTGAGACCAGAGAGGCTAAGACCGCATTGACTCAGTGCGGTATTCAGCCTCTCTGGTGTCAAGTCTGATTTTGGAAAAAAAAAAAAAAAAAAAATCCAAAATCCGACAGAGTGTTGAGACCAGAGAGGCTAAGACCGCATTGACTCAGTGCGGTATTCAGCCTCTCTGGTGTCAAGTCTGATTTTGGAAAAAAAAAAAATCCAAAATCAGACAGAGTGTTGACACCAGAGAGGCTAAGACCGCATTGACTCAGTGCGGTTTTCAGCCTCTCTGGTGTCAAGTCTGATTTTGGAAAAAAAAAAAATCCAAAATCAGACAGAGTGTTGAGACCAGCGAGGCTAAGACCGCATTGACTCAGTGTGGTATTCAGCCTCTCTGGTGTCAAGTCTGATTTTGGAAAAAAAAAAAGAAAAAATCCAAAATCAGACAGAGTGTTGAGACCAGAGAGGCTAAGACCGCATTTACTCAGTGCGGTATTCAGCCTCTCTGGTGTCAAGTCTGATTTTGGAAAAAAAAAAAAAAAAATCCAAAATCCGACAGAGTGTTGAGACCAGAGAGGCTAAGACCGCATTGACTCAGTGCGGTATTCAGCCTCTCTGGTGTCAAGTCTGATTTTTGAAAAAAAAAAAAATCCAAAATCAGACAGAGTGTTGACACCAGAGAGGCTAAGACCGCATTGACTCAGTGCGGTATTCAGCCTCTCTGGTGTCAAGTCTGATTTTGGAAAAAAAAAAAAAAAAAATCCAAAATCAGACAGAGTGTTGAGACAAGAGAGGCTAAGACCGCATTGACTCAGTGCGGTATTCAGCCTCTCTGGTGTCAAGTCTGATTTTGGAAAAAAAAAAAAAAAATCCAAAATCAGACAGAGTGTTGAGACCAGAGAGGCTAAGACCGCATTGACTCAGTGCGGTATTCAGCCTCTCTGGTGTCAAGTCTGATTTTGGAAAAAAAAAAAAAAAATCCAAAATCAGACAGAGTGTTGACACCAGAGAGGCTAAGACCGCATTGACTCAGTGCGGTATTCAGCCTCTCTGGTGTCAAGTCTGATTTTGGAAAAAAAAAAAAATCCAAAATCAGACAGAGTGTTGACACCAGAGAGGCTAAGACCGCATTGACTCAGTGCGGTATTCAGCCTCTCTGGTGTCAAGTCTGATTTTGGAAAAAAAAAAAAAAAAAAAATCCAAAATCAGACAGAGTGTTGAGACCAGAGAGGCTAAGACCGCATTGACTCAGTGTGGTATTCAGCCTCTCTGGTGTCAAGTCTGATTTTGGAAAAAAAAAAAAAAAAATCCAAAATCAGACAGAGTGTTGAGACCAGAGAGGCTAAGACCGCATTGACTCAGTGCGGTATTCAGCCTCTCTGGTGTCAAGTCTGATTTTGGAAAAAAAAAAAAATCCAAAATCAGACAGAGTGTTGACACCAGAGAGGCTAAGACCGCATTGACTCAGTGCGGTATTCAGCCTCTCTGGTGTCAAGTCTGATTTTGGAAAAAAAAAAAAAAAAAATCCAAAATCAGACAGAGTGTTGAGACAAGAGAGGCTAAGACCGCATTGACTCAGTGCGGTATTCAGCCTCTCTGGTGTCAAGTCTGATTTTGGAAAAAAAAAAAAAATCCAAAATCAGACAGAGTGTTGAGACCAGAGAGGCTAAGACCGCATTGACTCAGTGCGGTATTCAGCCTCTCTGGTGTCAAGTCTGATTTTGGAAAAAAAAAAAAAAAATCCAAAATCAGACAGAGTGTTGACACCAGAGAGGCTAAGACCGCATTGACTCAGTGCGGTATTCAGCCTCTCTGGTGTCAAGTCTGATTTTGGAAAAAAAAAAAAATCCAAAATCAGACAGAGTGTTGACACCAGAGAGGCTAAGACCGCATTGACTCAGTGCGGTATTCAGCCTCTCTGGTGTCAAGTCTGATTTTGGAAAAAAAAAAAAAAAAAAATCCAAAATCAGACAGAGTGTTGAGACAAGAGAGGCTAAGACCGCATTGACTCAGTGCGGTATTCAGCCTCTCTGGTGTCAAGTCTGATTTTGGAAAAAAAAAAAAAATCCAAAATCAGACAGAGTGTTGAGACCAGAGAGGCTAAGACCGCATTGACTCAGTGCGGTATTCAGCCTCTCTGGTGTCAAGTCTGATTTTGGAAAAAAAAAAAAAAAATCCAAAATCAGACAGAGTGTTGACACCAGAGAGGCTAAGACCGCATTGACTCAGTGCGGTATTCAGCCTCTCTGGTGTCAAGTCTGATTTTGGAAAAAAAAAAAAATCCAAAATCAGACAGAGTGTTGACACCAGAGAGGCTAAGACCGCATTGACTCAGTGCGGTATTCAGCCTCTCTGGTGTCAAGTCTGATTTTGGAAAAAAAAAAAAAAAAATCCAAAATCAGACAGAGTGTTGAGACCAGAGAGGCTAAGACCGCATTGACTCAGTGCGGTATTCAGCCTCTCTGGTGTCAAGTCTGATTTTGGAAAAAAAAAAAAAAAAAAATCCAAAATCAGACAGAGTGTTGAGACCAGAGAGGCTAAGACCGCATTGACTCAGTGCGGTATTCAGCCTCTCTGGTGTCAAGTCTGATTTTGGAAAAAAAAAAAAAAAAAAATCCAAAATCAGACAGAGTGTTGAGACCAGAGAGGCTAAGACCGCATTGACTCAGTGCGGTATTCAGCCTCTCTGGTGTCAAGTCTGATTTTGGAAAAAAAAAAAATCCAAAATCAGACAGAGTGTTGACACCAGAGAGGCTAAGACCGCATTGACTCAGTGCGGTTTTCAGCCTCTCTGGTGTCAAGTCTGATTTTGGAAAGGAAAAAAAATCCAAAATCAGACAGAGTGTTGAGACCAGAGAGGCTAAGACCGCATTGACTCAGTGCGGTATTCAGCCTCTCTGGTGTCAAGTCTGATTTTGGTAAAAAAAAAAAAAAAAAAAAAAATCCAAAATCCAAAATCAGACAGAGTGTTGACACCAGAGAGGCTAAGACCGCATTGACTCAGTGCGGTATTCAGCCTCTCTGGTGTCAAGTCTGATTTTGGAAAAAAATAATAATAATCCAAAATCAGACAGAGTGTTGACACCAGAGAGGCTAAGACCGCATTGACTCAGTGCGGTATTCAGCCTCTCTGGTGTCAAGTCTGATTTTGGAAAAAAAAAAAAAATCCAAAATCAGACAGAGTGTTGACACCAGAGAGGCTAAGACCGCATTGACTCAGTGCGGTATTCAGCCTCTCTGGTGTCAAGTCTGATTTTGGAAAAAAAAAAAAAAAAATCCAAAATCAGACAGAGTGTTGAGACCAGAGAGGCTAAGACCGCATTGACTCAGTGCGGTATTCAGCCTCTCTGGTGTCAAGTCTGATTTTGGAAAAAAAAAAAAAAAAAAAATCCAAAATCAGACAGAGTGTTGAGACCAGAGAGGCTAAGACCGCATTGACTCAGTGCGGTATTCAGCCTCTCTGGTGTCAAGTCTGATTTTGGGATAAAAAAAAAAAAATCCAAAATCAGACAGAGTGTTGACACCAGAGAGGCTAAGACCGCATTGACTCAGTGCGGTATTCAGCCTCTCTGGTGTCAAGTCTGATTTTGGAAAAAAAAAAAAATCCAAAATCAGACAGAGTGTTGACACCAGAGAGGCTAAGACCGCATTGACTCAGTGCGGTATTCAGCCTCTCTGGTGTCAAGTCTGATTTTGGAAAAAAAAAAAAAAAAAATCCAAAATCAGACAGAGTGTTGAGACAAGAGAGGCTAAGACCGCATTGACTCAGTGCGGTATTCAGCCTCTCTGGTGTCAAGTCTGATTTTGGAAAAAAAAAAAAAAAAATCCAAAATCAGACAGAGTGTTGAGACCAGAGAGGCTAAGACCGCATTGACTCAGTGTGGTATTCAGCCTCTCTGGTGTCAAGTCTGATTTTGGAAAAAAAAAAAAAAAATCCAAAATCAGACAGAGTGTTGAGACCAGAGAGGCTAAGACCGCATTGACTCAGTGCGGTATTCAGCCTCTCTGGTGTCAAGTCTGATTTTGGAAAAAAAAAAAAAAAAAAATCCAAAATCCGACAGAGTGTTGAGACCAGAGAGGCTAAGACCGCATTGACTCAGTGCGGTATTCAGCCTCTCTGGTGTCAAGTCTGATTTTGGAAAAAAAAAAAATCCAAAATCAGACAGAGTGTTGAGACCAGCGAGGCTAAGACCGCATTGACTCAGTGTGGTATTCAGCCTCTCTGGTGTCAAGTCTGATTTTGGAAAAAAAAAAAGAAAAAATCCAAAAATCAGACAGAGTGTTGAGACCAGAGAGGCTAAGACCGCATTTACTCAGTGCGGTATTCAGCCTCTCTGGTGTCAAGTCTGATTTTGGAAAAAAAAAAAAAAAAATCCAAAATCCGACAGAGTGTTGAGACCAGAGAGGCTAAGACCGCATTGACTCAGTGCGGTATTCAGCCTCTCTGGTGTCAAGTCTGATTTTTGAAAAAAAAAAAAATCCAAAATCAGACAGAGTGTTGACACCAGAGAGGCTAAGACCGCATTGACTCAGTGCGGTATTCAGCCTCTCTGGTGTCAAGTCTGATTTTGGAAAAAAAAAAAAAAAAATCCAAAATCAGACAGAGTGTTGAGACAAGAGAGGCTAAGACCGCATTGACTCAGTGCGGTATTCAGCCTCTCTGGTGTCAAGTCTGATTTTGGAAAAAAAAAAAAAAATCCAAAATCAGACAGAGTGTTGAGACCAGAGAGGCTAAGACCGCATTGACTCAGTGCGGTATTCAGCCTCTCTGGTGTCAAGTCTGATTTTGGAAAAAAAAAAAAAAAATCCAAAATCAGACAGAGTGTTGACACCAGAGAGGCTAAGACCGCATTGACTCAGTGCGGTATTCAGCCTCTCTGGTGTCAAGTCTGATTTTGGAAAAAAAAAAAAATCCAAAATCAGACAGAGTGTTGACACCAGAGAGGCTAAGACCGCATTGACTCAGTGCGGTATTCAGCCTCTCTGGTGTCAAGTCTGATTTTGGAAAAAAAAAAAAAAAAAAATCCAAAATCAGACAGAGTGTTGAGACCAGAGAGGCTAAGACCGCATTGACTCAGTGTGGTATTCAGCCTCTCTGGTGTCAAGTCTGATTTTGGAAAAAAAAAAAAAAAATCCAAAATCAGACAGAGTGTTGAGACCAGAGAGGCTAAGACCGCATTGACTCAGTGCGGTATTCAGCCTCTCTGGTGTCAAGTCTGATTTTGGAAAAAAAAAAAAATCCAAAATCAGACAGAGTGTTGACACCAGAGAGGCTAAGACCGCATTGACTCAGTGCGGTATTCAGCCTCTCTGGTGTCAAGTCTGATTTTGGAAAAAAAAAAAAGAAAATCCAAAATCAGACAGAGTGTTGAGACAAGAGAGGCTAAGACCGCATTGACTCAGTGCGGTATTCAGCCTCTCTGGTGTCAAGTCTGATTTTGGAAAAAAAAAAAAAAATCCAAAATCAGACAGAGTGTTGAGACCAGAGAGGCTAAGACCGCATTGACTCAGTGCGGTATTCAGCCTCTCTGGTGTCAAGTCTGATTTTGGAAAAAAAAAAAAAAAATCCAAAATCAGACAGAGTGTTGACACCAGAGAGGCTAAGACCGCATTGACTCAGTGCGGTATTCAGCCTCTCTGGTGTCAAGTCTGATTTTGGAAAAAAAAAAAAATCCAAAATCAGACAGAGTGTTGACACCAGAGAGGCTAAGACCGCATTGACTCAGTGCGGTATTCAGCCTCTCTGGTGTCAAGTCTGATTTTGGAAAAAAAAAAAAAAAAAATCCAAAATCAGACAGAGTGTTGAGACAAGAGAGGCTAAGACCGCATTGACTCAGTGCGGTATTCAGCCTCTCTGGTGTCAAGTCTGATTTTGGAAAAAAAAAAAAAATCCAAAATCAGACAGAGTGTTGAGACCAGAGAGGCTAAGACCGCATTGACTCAGTGCGGTATTCAGCCTCTCTGGTGTCAAGTCTGATTTTGGAAAAAAAAAAAAAAAATCCAAAATCAGACAGAGTGTTGACACCAGAGAGGCTAAGACCGCATTGACTCAGTGCGGTATTCAGCCTCTCTGGTGTCAAGTCTGATTTTGGAAAAAAAAAAAAATCCAAAATCAGACAGAGTGTTGACACCAGAGAGGCTAAGACCGCATTGACTCAGTGCTGTATTCAGCCTCTCTGGTGTCAAGTCTGATTTTGGAAAAAAAAAAAAAAAATCCAAAATCAGACAGAGTGTTGAGACCAGAGAGGCTAAGACCGCATTGACTCAGTGCGGTATTCAGCCTCTCTGGTGTCAAGTCTGATTTTGGAAAAAAAAAAAAAAAAAATCCAAAATCAGACAGAGTGTTGAGACCAGAGAGGCTAAGACCGCATTGACTCAGTGCGGTATTCAGCCTCTCTGGTGTCAAGTCTGATTTTGGAAAAAAAAAAAAATCCAAAATCAGACAGAGTGTTGACACCAGAGAGGCTAAGACCGCATTGACTCAGTGCGGTTTTCAGCCTCTCTGGTGTCAAGTCTGATTTTGGAAAAAAAAAAAAATCCAAAATCAGACAGAGTGTTGAGACCAGAGAGGCTAAGACCGCATTGACTCAGTGCGGTATTCAGCCTCTCTGGTGTCAAGTCTGATTTTGGTAAAAAAAAAAAAAAAAAAAATCCAAAATCCAAAATCCAAAATCAGACAGAGTGTTGACACCAGAGAGGCTAAGACCGCATTGACTCAGTGCGGTATTCAGCCTCTCTGGTGTCAAGTCTGATTTTGGAAAAAAAAAAAAAAAATCCAAAATCAGACAGAGTGTTGACACCAGAGAGGCTAAGACCGCATTGACTCAGTGCGGTATTCAGCCTCTCTGGTGTCAAGTCTGATTTTGGAAAAAAAAAAAAATCCAAAATCAGACAGAGTGTTGACACCAGAGAGGCTAAGACCGCATTGACTCAGTGCGGTATTCAGCCTCTCTGGTGTCAAGTCTGATTTTGGAAAAAAAAAAAAAAATCCAAAATCAGACAGAGTGTTGAGACCAGAGAGGCTAAGACCGCATTGACTCAGTGCGGTATTCAGCCTCTCTGGTGTCAAGTCTGATTTTGGAAAAAAAAAAAAAAAAAATCCAAAATCAGACAGAGTGTTGAGACCAGAGAGGCTAAGACCGCATTGACTCAGTGCGGTATTCAGCCTCTCTGGTGTCAAGTCTGATTTTGGAAAAAAAAAAAAATCCAAAATCAGACAGAGTGTTGAGACCAGAGAGGCTAAGACCGCATTGACTCAGTGCGGTATTCAGCCTCTCTGGTGTCAAGTCTGATTTTGGGATAAAAAAAAAAAAATCCAAAATCAGACAGAGTGTTGACACCAGAGAGGCTAAGACCGCATTGACTCAGTGCGGTATTCAGCCTCTCTGGTGTCAAGTCTGATTTTGGAAAAAAAAAAAAATCCAAAATCAGACAGAGTGTTGACACCAGAGAGGCTAAGACCGCATTGACTCAGTGCGGTATTCAGCCTCTCTGGTGTCAAGTCTGATTTTGGAAAAAAAAAAAAAAAAAATCCAAAATCAGACAGAGTGTTGAGACAAGAGAGGCTAAGACCGCATTGACTCAGTGCGGTATTCAGCCTCTCTGGTGTCAAGTCTGATTTTGGAAAAAAAAAAAAAAATCCAAAATCAGACAGAGTGTTGACACCAGAGAGGCTAAGACCGCATTGACTCAGTGCGGTATTCAGCCTCTCTGGTGGCAAGTCTGATTTTGGAAAAAAAAAAAAATCCAAAATCAGACAGAGTGTTGACACCAGAGAGGCTAAGACCGCATTGACTCAGTGCGGTATTCAGCCTCTCTGGTGTCAAGTCTGATTTTGGAAAAAAAAAAAAAAAAAATCCAAAATCAGACAGAGTGTTGAGACCAGAGAGGCTAAGACCGCATTGACTCAGTGTGGTATTCAGCCTCTCTGGTGTCAAGTCTGATTTTGGAAAAAAAAAAAAAAAATCCAAAATCAGACAGAGTGTTGAGACCAGAGAGGCTAAGACCGCATTGACTCAGTGCGGTATTCAGCCTCTCTGGTGTCAAGTCTGATTTTGGAAAAAAAAAAAAAAAAAAATCCAAAATCCGACAGAGTGTTGAGACCAGAGAGGCTAAGACCGCATTGACTCAGTGCGGTATTCAGCCTCTCTGGTGTCAAGTCTGATTTTGGAAAAAAAAAAAATCCAAAATCAGACAGAGTGTTGACACCAGAGAGGCTAAGACCGCATTGACTCAGTGCGGTTTTCAGCCTCTCTGGTGTCAAGTCTGATTTTGGAAAAAAAAAAAAATCCAAAATCAGACAGAGTGTTGAGACCAGCGAGGCTAAGACCGCATTGACTCAGTGTGGTATTCAGCCTCTCTGGTGTCAAGTCTGATTTTGGAAAAAAAAAAAGAAAAAATCCAAAATCCGACAGAGTGTTGAGACCAGAGAGGCTAAGACCGCATTGACTCAGTGCGGTATTCAGCCTCTCTGGTGTCAAGTCTGATTTTGAAAAAAAAAAAAAATCCAAAATCAGACAGAGTGTTGACACCAGAGAGGCTAAGACCGCATTGACTCAGTGCGGTATTCAGCCTCTCTGGTGTCAAGTCTGATTTTGGAAAAAAAAAAAAAAAAATCCAAAATCAGACAGAGTGTTGACACCAGAGAGGCTAAGACCGCATTGACTCAGTGCGGTATTCAGCCTCTCTGGTGTCAAGTCTGATTTTGGAAAAAAAAAAAAAAAAAAATCCAAAATCAGACAGAGTGTTGAGACCAGAGAGGCTAAGACCGCATTGACTCAGTGCGGTATTCAGCCTCTCTGGTGTCAAGTCTGATTTTGGAAAAAAAAAAAAAAAAATCCAAAATCAGACAGAGTGTTGAGACCAGAGAGGCTAAGACCGCATTGACTCAGTGCGGTATTCAGCCTCTCTGGTGTCAAGTCTGATTTTGGAAAAAAAAAAAAATCCAAAATCAGACAGAGTGTTGACACCAGAGAGGCTAAGACCGCATTGACTCAGTGCGGTATTCAGCCTCTCTGGTGTCGTCTGATTTTGGAAAAAAAAAAAAAAAAAAAATCCAAAATCAGACAGAGTGTTGAGACAAGAGAGGCTAAGACCGCATTGACTCAGTGCGGTATTCAGCCTCTCTGGTGTCAAGTCTGATTTTGGAAAAAAAAAAAAAAATCCAAAATCAGACAGAGTGTTGAGACCAGAGAGGCTAAGACCGCATTGACTCAGTGCGGTATTCAGCCTCTCTGGTGTCAAGTCTGATTTTGGAAAAAAAAAAAAAAATCCAAAATCAGACAGAGTGTTGACACCAGAGAGGCTAAGACCGCATTGACTCAGTGCGGTATTCAGCCTCTCTGGTGTCAAGTCTGATTTTGGAAAAAAAAAAAAAAATCCAAAATCAGACAGAGTGTTGACACAGAGAGGCTAAGACCGCATTGACTCAGTGCGGTATTCAGCCTCTCTGGTGTCAAGTCTGATTTTGGAAAAAAAAAAAAAAAAATCCAAAATCAGACAGAGTGTTGAGACAAGAGAGGCTAAGACCGCATTGACTCAGTGCGGTATTCAGCCTCTCTGGTGTCAAGTCTGATTTTGGAAAAAAAAAAAAAATCCAAAATCAGACAGAGTGTAGACCAGAGAGGCTAAGACCGCATTGACTCAGTGCGGTATTCAGCCTCTCTGGTGTCAAGTCTGATTTTGGAAAAAAAAAAAAAAAAATCCAAAATCAGACAGAGTGTTGACACAGAGAGGCTAAGACCGCATTGACTCAGTGCGGTATTCAGCCTCTCTGGTGTCAAGTCTGATTTTGGAAACAAAAAAAAAAAATCCAAAATCAGACAGAGTGTTGAGACAAGAGAGGCTAAGACCGCATTGACCTCAGTGCGGTATTCAGCACTCTCTGGTGTCAAGTCTGATTTTGGAAAAAAAAAAATCACAATCAGAACAGAGTGTTGAGACCAGAGAGGCTAAGACCGCATTTACTCAGTGCGGTATTCAGCCTCTCTGGTGTCAAGTCCTGACTTTTGGAAAAAAAAAAAAAAAATCCAAAATCAGACAGAGTGTTGACACCAGAGAGGCTAAGACCGCATTTGACTCAGTGCCAGGTATTCAGCCTCTCTGGAGTCAACGTCTGATTTTGGA
>NW_028150798.1:0-27134 GCF_964638095.1 Poromitra crassiceps | reverse complement strand
ATCAGACTTGACACCAGAGAGGCTGAATACCGCACTGAGTCAATGCGGTCTTAGCCTCTCTGGTCTCAACACTCTGTCTGATTTTGGATTTTTTTTTTTTTTTTTCCAAAATCAGACTTGACACCAGAGAGGCTGAATACCGCACTGAGTCAATGCGGTCTTAGCCTCTCTGGTCTCAACACTCTGTCTGATTTTGGATTTTTTTTTTTTTTTTTTCCAAAATCAGACTTGACACCAGAGAGGCTGAATACCGCACTGAGTCAATGCGGTCTTAGCCTCTCTGGTGTCAACACTCTGTCTGATTTTGGATTTTTTTTTTTTTTTTTCCAAAATCAGACTTGACACCAGAGAGGCTGAATACCGCACTGAGTCAATGCGGTCTTAGCCTCTCTGGTGTCAACACTCTGTCTGATTTTGGATTTTTTTTTTTTTTTTCCAAAATCAGACTTGACACCAGAGAGGCTGAATACCGCACTGAGTCAATGCGGTCTTAGCCTCTCTGGTGTCAACACTCTGTCTGATTTTGGATTTTTTTTTTTTTTTTTCCAAAATCAGACTTGACACCAGAGAGGCTGAATACGGCACTGAGTCAATGCGGTCTTAGCCTCTCTGGTGTCAACACTCTGGCTGATTTTGGATTTTTTTTTTTTTTTTTTTTCAAAATCAGACTTGACACCAGAGAGGCTGAATACCGCACTGAGTCAATGCGGTCTTAGCCTCTCTGGTCTCAACACTCTGTCTGATTTTGGATTTTTTTTTTTTTTTTTCCAAAATCAGACTTGACACCAGAGAGGCTGAATACGGCACTGAGTCAATGCGGTCTTAGCCTCTCTGGTGTCAACACTCTGGCTGATTTTGGATTTTTTTTTTTTTTTTTCAAAATCAGACTTGACACCAGAGAGGCTGAATACCGCACTGAGTCAATGCGGTCTTAGCCTCTCTGGTCTCAACACTCTGTCTGATTTTGGATTTTTTTTTTTTTTTTTCCAAAATCAGACTTGACACCAGAGAGGCTGAATACCGCACTGAGTCAATGCGGTCTTAGCCTCTCTGGTGTCAACACTCTATCTGATTTTGGATTTTTTTTTATTTTTTTAAATCAGACTTGACACCAGAGAGGCTGAATACCGCACTGAGTCAATGCGGTCTTAGCCTCTCTGGTGTCAACACTCTGTCTGATTTTGAATTTTTTTTTTTTTTTTTTTCAAAATCAGACTTGACACCAGAGAGGCTGAATACCGCACTGAGTCAATGCGGTCTTAGCCTCTCTGGTCTCAACACTCTGTCTGATTTTGGATTTTTTTTTTTTTTTTCCAAAATCAGACTTGACACCAGAGGCTGAATACCGCACTGAGTCAATGCGGTCTTAGCCTCTCTGGTGTCAACACTCTGTCTGATTTTGGATTTTTTTTTTTTTTTTTTTCCAAAATCAGACTTGACACCAGAGAGGCTGAATACCGCACTGAGTCAATGCGGTCTTAGCCTCTCTGGTCTCAACACTCTGTCTGATTTTGGATTTTTTTTTTTTTTTTTTCAAAATCAGACTTGACACCAGAGAGGCTGAATACCGCACTGAGTCAATGCGGTCTTAGCCTCTCTGGTGTCAACACTCTGTCTGATTTTGGATTTTTTTTTTTTTTTTTTCAAAATCAGACTTGACACCAGAGAGGCTGAAAACCGCACTGAGTCAATGCGGTCTTAGCCTCTCTGGTCTCAACACTCTGTCTGATTTTGGATTTTTTTTTTTTTTTTTCCAAAATCAGACTTGACACCAGAGAGGCTGAATACCGCACTGAGTCAATGCGGTCTTAGCCTCTCTGGTGTCAACACTCTGTCTGATTTTGGATTTTTTTTTTTTTTTTTCCAAAATCAGACTTGACACCAGAGAGGCTGAATACGGCACTGAGTCAATGCGGTCTTAGCCTCTCTGGTGTCAACACTCTGGCTGATTTTGGATTTTTTTTTTTTTTTTTTTTCAAAATCAGACTTGACACCAGAGAGGCTGAATACCGCACTGAGTCAATGCGGTCTTAGGCTCTCTGGTCTCAACACTCTGTCTGATTTTGGATTTTTTTTTTTTTTTTTCCAAAATCAGACTTGACACCAGAGAGGCTGAATACGGCACTGAGTCAATGCGGTCTTAGCCTCTCTGGTGTCAACACTCTGGCTGATTTTGGATTTTTTTTTTTTTTTTTTTTAAATCAGACTTGACACCAGAGAGGCTGAATACCGCACTGAGTCAATGCGGTCTTAGCCTCTCTGGTCTCAACACTCTGTCTGATTTTGGATTTTTTTTTTTTTTTTTCCAAAATCAGACTTGACACCAGAGAGGCTGAATACCGCACTGAGTCAATGCGGTCTTAGCCTCTCTGGTGTCAACACTCTGTCTGATTTTGGATTTTTTTTTTTTTTTTTTAATCAGACTTGACACCAGAGAGGCTGAATACCGCACTGAGTCAATGCGGTCTTAGCCTCTCTGGTGTCAACACTCTGTCTGATTTTGAATTTTTTTTTTTTTTTTTTTCAAAATCAGACTTGACACCAGAGAGGCTGAAAACCGCACTGAGTCAATGCGGTCTTAGCCTCTCTGGTCTCAACACTCTGTCTGATTTTGGATTTTTTTTTTTTTTTTCCAAAATCAGACTTGACACCAGAGAGGCTGAATACCGCACTGAGTCAATGCGGTCTTAGCCTCTCTGGTGTCAACACTCTGTCTGATTTTGGATTTTTTTTTTTTTTTTTCCAAAATCAGACTTGACACCAGAGAGGCTGAATACGGCACTGAGTCAATGCGGTCTTAGCCTCTCTGGTGTCAACACTCTGGCTGATTTTGGATTTTTTTTTTTTTTTTTTTTCAAAATCAGACTTGACACCAGAGAGGCTGAATACCGCACTGAGTCAATGCGGACTTAGGCTCTCTGGTCTCAACACTCTGTCTGATTTTGGATTTTTTTTTTTTTTTTTCCAAAATCAGACTTGACACCAGAGAGGCTGAATACGGCACTGAGTCAATGCGGTCTTAGCCTCTCTGGTGTCAACACTCTGGCTGATTTTGGATTTTTTTTTTTTTTTTTTTTTAAATCAGACTTGACACCAGAGAGGCTGAATACCGCACTGAGTCAATGCGGTCTTAGCCTCTCTGGTCTCAACACTCTGTCTGATTTTGGATTTTTTTTTTTTTTTTTCCAAAATCAGACTTGACACCAGAGAGGCTGAATACCGCACTGAGTCAATGCGGTCTTAGCCTCTCTGGTGTCAACACTCTGTCTGATTTTGGATTTTTTTTTTTTTTTTTTAATCAGACTTGACACCAGAGAGGCTGAATACCGCACTGAGTCAATGCGGTCTTAGCCTCTCTGGTGTCAACACTCTGTCTGATTTTGAATTTTTTTTTTTTTTTTTTTCAAAATCAGACTTGACACCAGAGAGGCTGAATACCGCACTGAGTCAATGCGGTCTTAGCCTCTCTGGTCTCAACACTCTGTCTGATTTTGGATTTTTTTTTTTTTTTTTCCAAAATCAGACTTGACACCAGAGGCTGAATACCGCACTGAGTCAATGCGGTCTTAGCCTCTCTGGTGTCAACACTCTGTCTGATTTTGGATTTTTTTTTTTTTTTTCCAAAATCAGACTTGACACCAGAGAGGCTGAATACCGCACTGAGTCAATGCGGTCTTAGCCTCTCTGGTGTCAACACTCTGTCTGATTTTGGATTTTTTTTTTTTTTTTTCCAAAATCAGACTTGACACCAGAGAGGCTGAATACGGCACTGAGTCAATGCGGTCTTAGCCTCTCTGGTGTCAACACTCTGTCTGATTTTGGATTTTTTTTTTTTTTTTTTCCAAAATCAGACTTGACACCAGAGAGGCTGAATACCGCACTGAGTCAATGCGGTCTTAGCCTCTCTGGTGTCAACACTCTGTCTGATTTTGGATTTTTTTTTTTTTTTTTTTAAATCAGACTTGACACCAGAGAGGCTGAATACCGCACTGAGTCAATGCGGTCTTAGCCTCTCTGGTCTCACACCAGAGAGGCTGAATACTGCACTGAGTCAATGCGGTCTTAGCCTCTCTGGTGTCAACACTCTGTCTGATTTTGGATTTTTTTTTTTTTTTTTCCAAAATCAGACTTGACACCAGAGAGGCTGAATACGGCACTGAGTCAATGCGGTCTTAGCCTCTCTGGTGTCAACACTCTGGCTGATTTTGGATTTTTTTTTTTTTGTTTTTCAAAATCAGACTTGACACCAGAGACGCTGAATACCGCACTGAGTCAATGCGGTCTTAGCCTCTCTGGTCTCAACACTCTGGCTGATTTTGGATTTTTTTTTTCTTTTTTCCAAAATCAGACTTGACACCAGAGGCTGAATACCGCACTGAGTCAATGCGGTCTTAGCCTCTCTGGTGTCAACACTCTGTCTGATTTTGGATTTTTTTTTTTTTTTTTCCAAAATCAGACTTGACACCAGAGAGGCTGAATACCGCACTGAGTCAATGCGGTCTTAGCCTCTCTGGTCTCAACACTCTGTCTGATTTTGGATTTTTTTTTTTTTTTTTCCAAAATCAGACTTGACACCAGAGAGGCTGAATACCGCACTGAGTCAATGCGGTCTTAGCCTCTCTGGTGTCAACACTCTGTCTGATTTTGGATTTTTTTTTTTTTTTTCCAAAATCAGACTTGACACCAGAGATGCTGAATACCGCACTGAGTCAATGCGGTCTTAGCCTCTCTGGTCTCAACACTCTGTCTGATTTTGGATTTTTTTTTTTTTTTTTCCAAAATCAGACTTGACACCAGAGAGGCTGAATACCGCACTGAGTCAATGCGGTCTTAGCCTCTCTGGTGTCAACACTCTGTCTGATTTTGGATTTTTTTTTTTTTTTTTTCAAAATCAGACTTGACACCAGAGAGGCTGAATACCGCACTGAGTCAATGCGGTCTTAGCCTCTCTGGTCTCAACACTCTGTCTGATATTTTGGATTTTTTTTTTTTTTTTTTTCAAAATCAGACTTGACACCAGAGGCTGAATACCGCACTGAGTCAATGCGGTCTTAGCCTCTCTGGTGTCAACACTGTCTGATTTTGGATTTTTTTTTTTTTTTTCCAAAATCAGACTTGACACCAGAGAGGCTGAATACCGCACTGAGTCAATGCGGTCTTAGCCTCTCTGGTCTCAACACTCTGTCTGATTTTGGATTTTTTTTTTTTTTTTTCCAAAATCAGACTTGACACCAGAGAGGCTGAATACCGCACTGAGTCAATGCGGTCTTAGCCTCTCTGGTGTCAACACTCTGTCTGATTTTGGATTTTTTTTTTTTTTTTTAAATCAGACTTGACACCAGAGAGGCTGAATACCGCACTGAGTCAATGCGGTCTTAGCCTCTCTGATGTCAACACTCTGTCTGATTTTGAATTTTTTTTTTTTTTTTTTTCAAAATCAGACTTGACACCAGAGAGGCTGAATACCGCACTGAGTCAATGCGGTCTTAGCCTCTCTGGTCTCAACACTCTGTCTGATTTTGGATTTTTTTTTTTTTTTTTCCAAAATCAGACTTGACACCAGAGGCTGAATACCGCACTGAGTCAATGCGGTTTTAGCCTCTCTGGTGTCAACACTCTGTCTGATTTTGGATTTTTTTTTTTTTTTTCCAAAATCAGACTTGACACCAGAGAGGCTGAATACCGCACTGAGTCAATGCGGTCTTAGCCTCTCTGGTGTCAACACTCTGTCTGATTTTGGATTTTTTTTTTTTTTTTTCCAAAATCAGACTTGACACCAGAGAGGCTGAATACGGCACTGAGTCAATGCGGTCTTAGCCTCTCTGGTGTCAACACTCTGTCTGATTTTGGATTTTTTTTTTTTTTTTTTCCAAAATCAGACTTGACACCAGAGAGGCTGAATACCGCACTGAGTCAATGCGGTCTTAGCCTCTCTGGTGTCAACACTCTGTCTGATTTTGGATTTTTTTTTTTTTTTTTTTTAATCAGACTTGACACCAGAGAGGCTGAATACCGCACTGAGTCAATGCGGTCTTAGCCTCTCTGGTCTCACACCAGAGAGGCTGAATACTGCACTGAGTCAATGCGGTCTTAGCCTCTCTGGTGTCAACACTCTGTCTGATTTTGGATTTTTTTTTTTTTTTTTCCAAAATCAGACTTGACACCAGAGAGGCTGAATACGGCACTGAGTCAATGCGGTCTTAGCCTCTCTGGTGTCAACACTCTGTCTGATTTTGGATTTTTTTTTTTTTGTTTTTCAAAATCAGACTTGACACCAGAGAGGCTGAATACCGCACTGAGTCAATGCGGTCTTAGCCTCTCTGGTCTCAACACTCTGTCTGATTTTGGATTTTTTTTTTTTTTTTTCCAAAATCAGACTTGACACCAGAGGCTGAATACCGCACTGAGTCAATGCGGTCTTAGCCTCTCTGGTGTCAACACTCTGTCTGATTTTGGATTTTTTTTTTTTTTTTTCCAAAATCAGACTTGACACCAGAGAGGCTGAATACCGCACTGAGTCAATGCGGTCTTAGCCTCTCTGGTCTCAACACTCTGTCTGATTTTGGATTTTTTTTTTTTTTTTTCCAAAATCAGACTTGACACCAGAGAGGCTGAATACCGCACTGAGTCAATGCGGTCTTAGCCTCTCTGGTGTCAACACTCTGTCTGATTTTGGATTTTTTTTTTTTTTTTCCAAAATCAGACTTGACACCAGAGAGGCTGAATACCGCACTGAGTCAATGTGGTCTTAGCCTCTCTGGTCTCAACACTCTGTCTGATATTTTGGATTTTTTTTTTTTTTTTTTTCAAAATCAGACTTGACACCAGAGGCTGAATACCGCACTGAGTCAATGCGGTCTTAGCCTCTCTGGTGTCAACACTGTCTGATTTTGGATTTTTTTTTTTTTTTTCCAAAATCAGACTTGACACCAGAGAGGCTGAATACCGCACTGAGTCAATGCGGTCTTAGCCTCTCTGGTCTCAACACTCTGTCTGATTTTGGATTTTTTTTTTTTTTTTTCCAAAATCAGACTTGACACCAGAGAGGCTGAATACCGCACTGAGTCAATGCGGTCTTAGCCTCTCTGGTGTCAACACTCTGTCTGATTTTGGATTTTTTTTTTTTTTTTTAAATCAGACTTGACACCAGAGAGGCTGAATACCGCACTGAGTCAATGCGGTCTTAGCCTCTCTGGTGTCAACACTCTGTCTGATTTTGATTTTTTTTTTTTTTTTTTTTCAAAATCAGACTTGACACCAGAGAGGCTGAATACCGCACTGAGTCAATGCGGTCTTAGCCTCTCTGGTCTCAACACTCTGTCTGATTTTGGATTTTTTTTTTTTTTTTTCCAAAATCAGACTTGACACCAGAGGCTGAATACCGCACTGAGTCAATGCGGTCTTAGCCTCTCTGGTGTCAACACTCTGTCTGATTTTGGATTTTTTTTTTTTTTTTCCAAAATCAGACTTGACACCAGAGAGGCTGAATACCGCACTGAGTCAATGCGGTCTTAGCCTCTCTGGTGTCAACACTCTGTCTGATTTTGGATTTTTTTTTTTTTTTTTTCAAAATCAGACTTGACACCAGAGAGGCTGAATACCGCACTGAGTCAATGCGGTCTTAGCATCTCTGGTGTCAACACTGTCTGATTTTGGATTTTTTTTTTTTTTTTCCAAAATCAGACTTGACACCAGAGAGGCTGAATACCGCACTGAGTCAATGCGGTCTTAGCCTCTCTGGTCTCAACACTCTGTCTGATTTTGGATTTTTTTTTTTTTTTTTCCAAAATCAGACTTGACACCAGAGAGGCTGAATACCGCACTGAGTCAATGCGGTCTTAGCCTCTCTGGTGTCAACACTCTGTCTGATTTTGGATTTTTTTTTTTTTTTTTTAAATCAGACTTGACACCAGAGAGGCTGAATACCGCACTGAGTCAATGCGGTATTAGCCTCTCTGGTGTCAACACTCTGTCTGATTTTGAATTTTTTTTTTTTTTTTTTTCAAAATCAGACTTGACAAAAGAGAGGCTGAATACCGCACTGAGTCAATGCGGTCTTAGCCTCTCTGGTCTCAACACTCTGTCTGATTTTGGATTTTTTTTTTTTTTTTTCCAAAATCAGACTTGACACCAGAGGCTGAATACCGCACTGAGTCAATGCGGTCTTAGCCTCTCTGGTGTCAACACTCTGTCTGATTTTGGATTTTTTTTTTTTTTTTCCAAAATCAGACTTGACACCAGAGAGGCTGAATACCGCACTGAGTCAATGCGGTCTTAGCCTCTCTGGTGTCAACACTCTGTCTGATTTTGGATTTTTTTTTTTTTTTTTCCAAAATCAGACTTGACACCAGAGAGGCTGAATACGGCACTGAGTCAATGCGGTCTTAGCCTCTCTGGTGTCAACACTCTGTCTGATTTTGGATTTTTTTTTTTTTTTTTTCCAAAATCAGACTTGACACCAGAGAGGCTGAATACCGCACTGAGTCAATGCGGTCTTAGCCTCTCTGGTGTCAACACTCTGTCTGATTTTGGATTTTTTTTTTTTTTTTTTAAATCAGACTTGACACCAGAGAGGCTGAATACCGCACTGAGTCAATGCGGTCTTAGCCTCTCTGGTCTCACACCAGAGAGGCTGAATACTGCACTGAGTCAATGCGGTCTTAGCCTCTCTGGTGTCAACACTCTGTCTGATTTTGGATTTTTTTTTTTTTTTTTCCAAAATCAGACTTGACACCAGAGAGGCTGAATACGGCACTGAGTCAATGCGGTCTTAGCCTCTCTGGTGTCAACACTCTGTCTGATTTTGGATTTTTTTTTTTTTGTTTTTCAAAATCAGACTTGACACCAGAGAGGCTGAATACCGCACTGAGTCAATGCGGTCTTAGCCTCTCTGGTGTCAACACTCTGGCTGATTTTGGATTTTTTTTTTCTTTTTTCCAAAATCAGACTTGACACCAGAGGCTGAATACCGCACTGAGTCAATGCGGTCTTAGCCTCTCTGGTGTCAACACTCTGTCTGATTTTGGATTTTTTTTTTTTTTTTTTCAAAATCAGACTTGACACCAGAGAGGCTGAATACCGCACTGAGTCAATGCGGTCTTAGCCTCTCTGGTCTCAACACTCTGTCTGATATTTTGGATTTTTTTTTTTTTTTTTTCAAAATCAGACTTGACACCAGAGGCTGAATACCGCACTGAGTCAATGCGGTCTTAGCCTCTCTGGTGTCAACACTGTCTGATTTTGGATTTTTTTTTTTTTTTTTCCAAAATCAGACTTGACACCAGAGAGGCTGAATACCGCACTGAGTCAATGCGGTCTTAGCCTCTCTGGTCTCAACACTCTGTCTGATTTTGGATTTTTTTTTTTTTTTTTCCAAAATCAGACTTGACACCAGAGAGGCTGAATACCGCACTGAGTCAATGCGGTCTTAGCCTCTCTGGTGTCAACACTCTGTCTGATTTTGGATTTTTTTTTTTTTTTTTTAATCAGACTTGACACCAGAGAGGCTGAATACCGCACTGAGTCAATGCGGTCTTAGCCTCTCTGGTGTCAACACTCTGTCTGATTTTGAATTTTTTTTTTTTTTTTTTCAAAATCAGACTTGACACCAGAGAGGCTGAATACCGCACTGAGTCAATGCGGTCTTAGCCTCTCTGGTCTCAACACTCTGTCTGATTTTGGATTTTTTTTTTTTTTTTTCCAAAATCAGACTTGACACCAGAGGCTGAATACCGCACTGAGTCAATGCGGTCTTAGCCTCTCTGGTGTCAACACTCTGTCTGATTTTGGATTTTTTTTTTTTTTTTCCAAAATCAGACTTGACACCAGAGAGGCTGAATACCGCACTGAGTCAATGCGGTCTTAGCCTCTCTGGTGTCAACACTCTGTCTGATTTTTGATTTTTTTTTTTTTTTTTCCAAAATCAGACTTGACACCAGAGAGGCTGAATACGGCACTGAGTCAATGCGGTCTTAGCCTCTCTGGTGTCAACACTCTGTCTGATTTTGGATTTTTTTTTTTTTTTTTCCAAAATCAGACTTGACACCAGAGAGGCTGAATACCGCACTGAGTCAATGCGGTCTTAGCCTCTCTGGTGTCAACACTCTGTCTGATTTTGGATTTTTTTTTTTTTTTTTCCAAAATCAGACTTGACACCAGAGAGGCTGAATACGGCACTGAGTCAATGCGGTCTTAGCCTCTCTGGTGTCAACACTCTGGCTGATTTTGGATTTTTTTTTTTTTTTTTTTCAAAATCAGACTTGACACCAGAGAGGCTGAATACCGCACTGAGTCAATGCGGTCTTAGCCTCTCTGGTCTCAACACTCTGTCTGATTTTGGATTTTTTTTTTTTTTTTCCAAAATCAGACTTGACACCAGAGAGGCTGAATACGGCACTGAGTCAATGCGGTCTTAGCCTCTCTGGTGTCAACACTCTGGCTGATTTTGGATTTTTTTTTTTTTTTTTCAAAATCAGACTTGACACCAGAGAGGCTGAATACCGCACTGAGTCAATGCGGTCTTAGCCTCTCTGGTCTCAACACTCTGTCTGATTTTGGATTTTTTTTTTTTTTTTTCCAAAATCAGACTTGACACCAGAGAGGCTGAATACCGCACTGAGTCAATGCGGTCTTAGCCTCTCTGGTGTCAACACTCTATCTGATTTTGGATTTTTTTTTATTTTTTTAAATCAGACTTGACACCAGAGAGGCTGAATACCGCACTGAGTCAATGCGGTCTTAGCCTCTCTGGTGTCAACACTCTGTCTGATTTTGAATTTTTTTTTTTTTTTTTTTCAAAATCAGACTTGACACCAGAGAGGCTGAATACCGCACTGAGTCAATGCGGTCTTAGCCTCTCTGGTCTCAACACTCTGTCTGATTTTGGATTTTTTTTTTTTTTTTCCAAAATCAGACTTGACACCAGAGGCTGAATACCGCACTGAGTCAATGCGGTCTTAGCCTCTCTGGTGTCAACACTCTGTCTGATTTTGGATTTTTTTTTTTTTTTTCCAAAATCAGACTTGACACCAGAGAGGCTGAATACCGCACTGAGTCAATGCGGTCTTAGCCTCTCTGGTGTCAACACTCTGTCTGATTTTGGATTTTTTTTTTTTTTTTTTCCAAAATCAGACTTGACACCAGAGAGGCTGAATACGGCACTGAGTCAATGCGGTCTTAGCCTCTCTGGTCTCAACACTCTGTCTGATTTTGGATTTTTTTTTTTTTTTTTCCAAAATCAGACTTGACACCAGAGGCTGAATACCGCACTGAGTCAATGCGGTCTTAGCCTCTCTGGTGTCAACACTCTGTCTGATTTTGGATTTTTTTTTTTTTTTTCCAAAATCAGACTTGACACCAGAGAGGCTGAATACCGGACTGAGTCAATGCGGTCTTAGCCTCTCTGGTGTCAACACTCTGGCTGATTTTGGATTTTTTTTTTTTTGTTTTTCAAAATCAGACTTGACACCAGAGAGGCTGAATACCGCACTGAGTCAATGCGGTCTTAGCCTCTCTGGTCTCAACACTCTGTCTGATTTTGGATTTTTTTTTTTTTTTTTCCAAAATCAGACTTGACACCAGAGAGGCTGAATACCGCACTGAGTCAATGCGGTCTTAGCCTCTCTGGTGTCAACACTCTGTCTGATTTTGGATTTTTTTTTTTTTTTTTTAATCAGACTTGACACCAGAGAGGCTGAATACCGCACTGAGTCAATGCGGTCTTAGCCTCTCTGGTGTCAACACTCTGTCTGATTTTGGATTTTTTTTTTTTTTTTTTCAAAATCAGACTTGACACCAGAGAGGCTGAATACGGCACTGAGTCAATGCGGTCTTAGCCTCTCTGGTGTCAACACTCTGGCTGATTTTGGATTTTTTTTTTTTTTTTTTTCAAAATCAGACTTGACACCAGAGAGGCTGAATACCGCACTGAGTCAATGCGGTCTTAGCCTCTCTGGTCTCAACACTCTGGCTGATTTTGGATTTTTTTTTTCTTTTTTCCAAAATCAGACTTGACACCAGAGGCTGAATACCGCACTGAGTCAATGCGGTCTTAGCCTCTCTGGTGTCAACACTCTGTCTGATTTTGGATTTTTTTTTTTTTTTTTCCAAAATCAGACTTGACACCAGAGAGGCTGAATACCGCACTGAGTCAATGCGGTCTTAGCCTCTCTGGTCTCAACACTCTGTCTGATTTTGGATTTTTTTTTTTTTTTTTTCCAAAATCAGACTTGACACCAGAGAGGCTGAATACCGCACTGAGTCAATGCGGTCTTAGCCTCTCTGGTGTCAACACTCTGTCTGATTTTGGATTTTTTTTTTTTTTTTCCAAAATCAGACTTGACACCAGAGAGGCTGAATACCGCACTGAGTCAATGCGGTCTTAGCCTCTCTGGTCTCAACACTCTGTCTGATTTTGGATTTTTTTTTTTTTTTTTCCAAAATCAGACTTGACACCAGAGAGGCTGAATACCGCACTGAGTCAATGCGGTCTTAGCCTCTCTGGTGTCAACACTCTGTCTGATTTTGGATTTTTTTTTTTTTTTTTTCAAAATCAGACTTGACACCAGAGAGGCTGAATACCGCACTGAGTCAATGCGGTCTTAGCCTCTCTGGTCTCAACACTCTGTCTGATATTTTGGATTTTTTTTTTTTTTTTTTCAAAATCAGACTTGACACCAGAGGCTGAATACCGCACTGAGTCAATGCGGTCTTAGCCTCTCTGGTGTCAACACTGTCTGATTTTGGATTTTTTTTTTTTTTTTCCAAAATCAGACTTGACACCAGAGAGGCTGAATACCGCACTGAGTCAATGCGGTCTTAGCCTCTCTGGTCTCAACACTCTGTCTGATTTTGGATTTTTTTTTTTTTTTTCCAAAATCAGACTTGACACCAGAGAGGCTGAATACCGCACTGAGTCAATGCGGTCTTAGCCTCTCTGGTCTCAACACTCTGTCTGATTTTGGATTTTTTTTTTTTTTTTTCCAAAATCAGACTTGACACCAGAGAGGCTGAATACCGCACTGAGTCAATGCGGTCTTAGCCTCTCTGGTGTCAACACTCTGTCTGATTTTGGATTTTTTTTTTTTTTTTTCCAAAATCAGACTTGACACCAGAGAGGCTGAATACGGCACTGAGTCAATGCGGTCTTAGCCTCTCTGGTGTCAACACTCTGGCTGATTTTGGATTTTTTTTTTTTTTTTTTTTCAAAATCAGACTTGACACCAGAGAGGCTGAATACCGCACTGAGTCAATGCGGTCTTAGCCTCTCTGGTCTCAACACTCTGTCTGATTTTGGATTTTTTTTTTTTTTTTTCCAAAATCAGACTTGACACCAGAGAGGCTGAATACGGCACTGAGTCAATGCGGTCTTAGCCTCTCTGGTGTCAACACTCTGGCTGATTTTGGATTTTTTTTTTTTTTTTTCAAAATCAGACTTGACACCAGAGAGGCTGAATACCGCACTGAGTCAATGCGGTCTTAGCCTCTCTGGTCTCAACACTCTGTCTGATTTTGGATTTTTTTTTTTTTTTTTCCAAAATCAGACTTGACACCAGAGAGGCTGAATACCGCACTGAGTCAATGCGGTCTTAGCCTCTCTGGTGTCAACACTCTATCTGATTTTGGATTTTTTTTTTTTTTTTTAAATCAGACTTGACACCAGAGAGGCTGAATACCGCACTGAGTCAATGCGGTCTTAGCCTCTCTGGTGTCAACACTCTGTCTGATTTTGAATTTTTTTTTTTTTTTTTTTTCAAAATCAGACTTGACACCAGAGAGGCTGAATACCGTACTGAGTCAATGCGGTCTTAGCCTCTCTGGTCTCAACACTCTGTCTGATTTTGGATTTTTTTTTTTTTTTTTCCAAAATCAGACTTGACACCAGAGGCTGAATACCGCACTGAGTCAATGCGGTCTTAGCCTCTCTGGTGTCAACACTCTGTCTGATTTTGGATTTTTTTTTTTTTTTTCCAAAATCAGACTTGACACCAGAGAGGCTGAATACCGCACTGAGTCAATGCGGTCTTAGCCTCTCTGGTGTCAACACTGTGTCTGATTTTGGATTTTTTTTTTTTTTTTTTCCAAAATCAGACTTGACACCAGAGAGGCTGAATACGGCACTGAGTCAATGCGGTCTTAGCCTCTCTGGTGTCAACACTCTGGCTGATTTTGGATTTTTTTTTTTTTTTTTCCAAAATCAGACTTGACACCAGAGAGGCTGAATACCGCACTGAGTCAATGCGGTCTTAGCCTCTCTGGTGTCAACACTCTGTCTGATTTTGGATTTTTTTTTTTTTTTTTCAAAAATCAGACTTGACACCAGAGAGGCTGAATACGGCACTGAGTCAATGCGGTCTTAGCCTCTCTGGTGTCAACACTCTGGCTGATTTTGGATTTTTTTTTTTTTTTTTTCAAAATCAGACTTGACACCAGAGAGGCTGAATACCGCACTGAGTCAATGCGGTCTTAGCCTCTCTGGTCTCAACACTCTGTCTGATTTTGGATTTTTTTTTTTTTTTTTCCAAAATCAGACTTGACACCAGAGGCTGAATACCGCACTGAGTCAATGCGGTCTTAGCCTCTCTGGTGTCAACACTCTGTCTGATTTTGGATTTTTTTTTTTTTTTTCCAAAATCAGACTTGACACCAGAGAGGCTGAATACCGCACTGAGTCAATGCGGTCTTAGCCTCTCTGGTGTCAACACTCTGGCTGATTTTGGATTTTTTTTTTTTTTTTTTTCAAAATCAGACTTGACACCAGAGAGGCTGAATAACGCACTGAGTCAATGCGGTCTTAGCCTCTCTGGTCTCAACACTCTGTCTGATTTTGGATTTTTTTTTTTTTTTTTCCAAAATCAGACTTGACACCAGAGAGGCTGAATACCGCACTGAGTCAATGCGGTCTTAGCCTCTCTGGTGTCAACACTCTGTCTGATTTTGGATTTTTTTTTTTTTTTTTTAATCAGACTTGACACCAGAGAGGCTGAATACCGCACTGAGTCAATGCGGTCTTAGCCTCTCTGGTCTCAACACTCTGTCTGATTTTGGATTTTTTTTTTTTTTTTCCAAAATCAGACTTGACACCAGAGAGGCTGAATACCGCACTGAGTCAATGCGGTCTTAGCCTCTCTGGTCTCAACACTCTGTCTGATTTTGGATTTTTTTTTTTTTTTTTCCAAAATCAGACTTGACACCAGAGAGGCTGAATACCGCACTGAGTCAATGCGGTCTTAGCCTCTCTGGTGTCAACACTCTGTCTGATTTTGGATTTTTTTTTTTTTTTTTCCAAAATCAGACTTGACACCAGAGAGGCTGAATACGGCACTGAGTCAATGCGGTCTTAGCCTCTCTGGTGTCAACACTCTGGCTGATTTTGGATTTTTTTTTCTTTTTTTTTTTCAAAATCAGACTTGACACCAGAGAGGCTGAATACCGCACTGAGTCAATGCGGTCTTAGCCTCTCTGGTCTCAACACTCTGTCTGATTTTGGATTTTTTTTTTTTTTTTCCAAAATCAGACTTGACACCAGAGAGGCTGAATACGGCACTGAGTCAATGCGGTCTTAGCCTCTCTGGTGTCAACACTCTGGCTGATTTTGGATTTTTTTTTTTTTTTTTCAAAATCAGACTTGACACCAGAGAGGCTGAATACCGCACTGAGTCAATGCGGTCTTAGCCTCTCTGGTCTCAACACTCTGTCTGATTTTGGATTTTTTTTTTTTTTTTTCCAAAATCAGACTTGACACCAGAGAGGCTGAATACCGCACTGAGTCAATGCGGTCTTAGCCTCTCTGTTGTCAACACTCTATCTGATTTTGGATTTTTTTTTTTTTTTTTCAAATCAGACTTGACACCAGAGAGGCTGAATACCGCACTGAGTCAATGCGGTCTTAGCCTCTCTGGTGTCAACACTCTGTCTGATTTTGAATTTTTTTTTTTTTTTTTTTCAAAATCAGACTTGACACCAGAGAGGCTGAATACCGTACTGAGTCAATGCGGTCTTAGCCTCTCTGGTCTCAACACTCTGTCTGATTTTGGATTTTTTTTTTTTTTTTTCCAAAATCAGACTTGACACCAGAGGCTGAATACCGCACTGAGTCAATGCGGTCTTAGCCTCTCTGGTGTCAACACTCTGTCTGATTTTGGATTTTTTTTTTTTTTTTCCAAAATCAGACTTGACACCAGAGAGGCTGAATACCGCACTGAGTCAATGCGGTCTTAGCCTCTCTGGTGTCAACACTCTGTCTGATTTTGGATTTTTTTTTTTTTTTTTTCCAAAATCAGACTTGACACCAGAGAGGCTGAATACGGCACTGAGTCAATGCGGTCTTAGCCTCTCTGGTGTCAACACTCTGGCTGATTTTGGATTTTTTTTTTTTTTTTTCCAAAATCAGACTTGACACCAGAGAGGCTGAATACCGCACTGAGTCAATGCGGTCTTAGCCTCTCTGGTGTCAACACTCTGTCTGATTTTGGATTTTTTTTTTTTTTTTTTCCAAAATCAGACTTGACACCAGAGAGGCTGAATACGGCACTGAGTCAATGCGGTCTTAGCCTCTCTGGTGTCAACACTCTGGCTGATTTTGGATTTTTTTTTTTTTTTTTTCAAAATCAGACTTGACACCAGAGAGGCTGAATACCGCACTGAGTCAATGCGGTCTTAGCCTCTCTGGTCTCAACACTCTGTCTGATTTTGGATTTTTTTTTTTTTTTTTCCAAAATCAGACTTGACACCAGAGGCTGAATACCGCACTGAGTCAATGCGGTCTTAGCCTCTCTGGTGTCAACACTCTGTCTGATTTTGGATTTTTTTTTTTTTTTTTCCAAAATCAGACTTGACACCAGAGAGGCTGAATACCGCACTGAGTCAATGCGGTCTTAGCCTCTCTGGTGTCAACACTCTGGCTGATTTTGGATTTTTTTTTTTTTGTTTTTCAAAATCAGACTTGACACCAGAGAGGCTGAATAACGCACTGAGTCAATGCGGTCTTAGCCTCTCTGGTCTCAACACTCTGTCTGATTTTGGATTTTTTTTTTTTTTTTTCCAAAATCAGACTTGACACCAGAGAGGCTGAATACCGCACTGAGTCAATGCGGTCTTAGCCTCTCTGGTGTCAACACTCTGTCTGATTTTGGATTTTTTTTTTTTTTTTTTAATCAGACTTGACACCAGAGAGGCTGAATACCGCACTGAGTCAATGCGGTCTTAGCCTCTCTGGTGTCAACACTCTGTCTGATTTTGGATTTTTTTTTTTTTTTTTCAAAATCAGACTTGACACCAGAGAGGCTGAATACCGCACTGAGTCAATGCGGTCTTAGCCTCTCTGGTGTCAACACTCTGTCTGATTTTATATATTTTTTTTTTTTTTTCCAAAATCAGACTTGACACCAGAGAGGCTGAATACCGCACTGAGTCAATGCGGTCTTAGCCTCTCTGGTCTCAACACTCTGTCTGATTTTGGATTTTTTTTTTTTTTTTCCAAAATCAGACTTGACACCAGAGAGGCTGAATACCGCACTGAGTCAATGCGGTCTTAGCCTCTCTGGTGTCAACACTCTGTCTGATTTTGGATTTTTTTTTTTTTTTTTTCAAAATCAGACTTGACACCAGAGAGGCTGAAAACCGCACTGAGTCAATGCGGTCTTAGCCTCTCTGGTCTCAACACTCTGTCTGATTTTGGATTTTTTTTTTTTTTTTCCAAAATCAGACTTGACACCAGAGAGGCTGAATACGGCACTGAGTCAATGCGGTCTTAGCCTCTCTGGTGTCAACACTCTGGCTGATTTTGGATTTTTTTTTTTTTTTTTTCAAAATCAGACTTGACACCAGAGAGGCTGAATACCGCACTGAGTCAATGCGGTCTTAGCCTCTCTGGTCTCAACACTCTGTCTGATTTTGGAATTTTTTTTTTTTTTTTCCAAAATCAGACTTGACACCAGAGAGGCTGAATACCGCACTGAGTCAATGCGGTCTTAGCCTCTCTCGTGTCAACACTCTGTCTGATTTTGGATTTTTTTTTTTTTTTTTAAATCAGACTTGACACCAGAGAGGCTGAATACCGCACTGAGTCAATGCGGTCTTAGCCTCTCTGGTGTCAACACTCTGTCTGATTTTGGATTTTTTTTTTTTTTTTTCAAAATCAGACTTGACACCAGAGAGGCTGAATACCGCACTGAGTCAATGCGGTCTTAGCCTCTCTGGTGTCAACACTCTGTCTGATTTTGGATTTTTTTTTTTTTTTTTCCAAAATCAGACTTGACACCAGAGAGGCTGAATACCGCACTGAGTCAATGCGGTCTTAGCCTCTCTGGTCTCAACACTCTGTCTGATTTTGGATTTTTTTTTTTTTTTTTCCAAAATCAGACTTGACACCAGAGAGGCTGAATACCGCACTGAGTCAATGCGGTCTTAGCCTCTCTGGTGTCAACACTCTGTCTGATTTTGGATTTTTTTTTTTTTTTTTTCAAAATCAGACTTGACACCAGAGAGGCTGAAAACCGCACTGAGTCAATGCGGTCTTAGCCTCTCTGGTCTCAACACTCTGTCTGATTTTGGATTTTTTTTTTTTTTTTCCAAAATCAGACTTGACACCAGAGAGGCTGAATACGGCACTGAGTCAATGCGGTCTTAGCCTCTCTGGTGTCAACACTCTGGCTGATTTTGGATTTTTTTTTTTTTTTTTTTCAAAATCAGACTTGACACCAGAGAGGCTGAATACCGCACTGAGTCAATGCGGTCTTAGCCTCTCTGGTCTCAACACTCTGTCTGATTTTGGATTTTTTTTTTTTTTTTTCCAAAATCAGACTTGACACCAGAGAGGCTGAATACCGCACTGAGTCAATGCGGTCTTAGCCTCTCTGGTGTCAACACTCTGTCTGATTTTGGATTTTTTTTTTTTTTTTTTCCAAAATCAGACTTGACACCAGAGAGGCTGAATACCGCACTGAGTCAATGCGGTCTTAGCCTCTCTGGTCTCAACACTCTGGCTGATTTTGGATTTTTTTTTTTTTTTTTCCAAAATCAGACTTGACACCAGAGAGGCTGAATACCGCACTGAGTCAATGCGGTCTTAGCCTCTCTGGTCTCAACACTCTGTCTGATTTTGGATTTTTTTTTTTTTTTTTCAAAATCAGACTTGACACCAGAGAGGCTGAATACCGCACTGAGTCAATGCGGTCTTAGCCTCTCTGGTCTCAACACTCTGTCTGATTTTGGATTTTTTTTTTCTTTTTTCCAAAATCAGACTTGACACCAGAGGCTGAATACCGCACTGAGTCAATGCGGTCTTAGCCTCTCTGGTGTCAACACTCTGTCTGATTTTGGATTTTTTTTTTTTTTTTTCCAAAATCAGACTTGACACCAGAGAGGCTGAATACCGCACTGAGTCAATGCGGTCTTAGCCTCTCTGGTCTCAACACTCTGTCTGATTTTGGATTTTTTTTTTTTTTTTCCAAAATCAGACTTGACACCAGAGAGGCTGAATACCGCACTGAGTCAATGCGGTCTTAGCCTCTCTGGTCTCAACACTCTGTCTGATATTTTGGATTTTTTTTTTTTTTTTTTTCAAAATCAGACTTGACACCAGAGGCTGAATACCGCACTGAGTCAATGCGGTCTTAGCCTCTCTGGTGTCAACACTGTCTGATTTTGGATTTTTTTTTTTTTTTTCCAAAATCAGACTTGACACCAGAGAGGCTGAATACCGCACTGAGTCAATGCGGTCTTAGCCTCTCTGGTCTCAACACTCTGTCTGATTTTGGATTTTTTTTTTTTTTTTTCCAAAATCAGACTTGACACCAGAGAGGCTGAATACCGCACTGAGTCAATGCGGTCTTAGCCTCTCTGGTGTCAACACTCTGTCTGATTTTGGATTTTTTTTTTTTTTTTTCCAAAATCAGACTTGACACCAGAGGCTGAATACCGCACTGAGTCAATGCGGTCTTAGCCTCTCTGGTGTCAACACTCTGTCTGATTTTGGATTTTTTTTTTTTTTTTTCCAAAATCAGACTTGACACCAGAGAGGCTGAATACCGCACTGAGTCAATGCGGTCTTAGCCTCTCTGGTGTCAACACTCTGTCTGATTTTGGATTTTTTTTTTTTTTTTTCCAAAATCAGACTTGACACCAGAGAGGCTGAATACGGCACTGAGTCAATGCGGTCTTAGCCTCTCTGGTGTCAACACTCTGGCTGATTTTGGATTTTTTTTTTTTTTTTTCCAAAATCAGACTTGACACCAGAGAGGCTGAATACCGCACTGAGTCAATGCGGTCTTAGCCTCTCTGGTGTCAACACTCTGTCTGATTTTGGATTTTTTTTTTTTTTTTTCCAAAATCAGACTTGACACCAGAGAGGCTGAATACGGCACTGAGTCAATGCGGTCTTAGCCTCTCTGGTGTCAACACTCTGGCTGATTTTGGATTTTTTTTTTTTTTTTTTCAAAATCAGACTTGACACCAGAGAGGCTGAATACCGCACTGAGTCAATGCGGTCTTAGCCTCTCTGGTCTCAACACTCTGTCTGATTTTGGATTTTTTTTTTTTTTTTTCCAAAATCAGACTTGACACCAGAGGCTGAATACCGCACTGAGTCAATGCGGTCTTAGCCTCTCTGGTGTCAACACTCTGTCTGATTTTGGATTTTTTTTTTTTTTTTCCAAAATCAGACTTGACACCAGAGAGGCTGAATACCGCACTGAGTCAATGCGGTCTTAGCCTCTCTGGTGTCAACACTCTGGCTGATTTTGGATTTTTTTTTTTTTGTTTTTCAAAATCAGACTTGACACCAGAGAGGCTGAATAACGCACTGAGTCAATGCGGTCTTAGCCTCTCTGGTCTCAACACTCTGTCTGATTTTGGATTTTTTTTTTTTTTTTTCCAAAATCAGACTTGACACCAGAGAGGCTGAATACCGCACTGAGTCAATGCGGTCTTAGCCTCTCTGGTGTCAACACTCTGTCTGATTTTGGATTTTTTTTTTTTTTTTTAAATCAGACTTGACACCAGAGAGGCTGAATACCGCACTGAGTCAATGCGGTCTTAGCCTCTCTGGTGTCAACACTCTGTCTGATTTTGGATTTTTTTTTTTTTTTTTCAAAATCAGACTTGACACCAGAGAGGCTGAATACCGCACTGAGTCAATGCGGTCTTAGCCTCTCTGGTGTCAACACTCTGTCTGATTTTGGATTTTTTTTTTTTTTTTTCCAAAATCAGACTTGACACCAGAGAGGCTGAATACCGCACTGAGTCAATGCGGTCTTAGCCTCTCTGGTCTCAACACTCTGTCTGATTTTGGATTTTTTTTTTTTTTTTCCAAAATCAGACTTGACACCAGAGAGGCTGAATACCGCACTGAGTCAATGCGGTCTTAGCCTCTCTGGTGTCAACACTCTGTCTGATTTTGGATTTTTTTTTTTTTTTTTCAAAATCAGACTTGACACCAGAGAGGCTGAAAACCGCACTGAGTCAATGCGGTCTTAGCCTCTCTGGTCTCAACACTCTGTCTGATTTTGGATTTTTTTTTTTTTTTTTCCAAAATCAGACTTGACACCAGAGAGGCTGAATACGGCACTGAGTCAATGCGGTCTTAGCCTCTCTGGTGTCAACACTCTGGCTGATTTTGGATTTTTTTTTTTTTTTTTTCAAAATCAGACTTGACACCAGAGAGGCTGAATACCGCACTGAGTCAATGCGGTCTTAGCCTCTCTGGTCTCAACACTCTGTCTGATTTTGGAATTTTTTTTTTTTTTTTCCAAAATCAGACTTGACACCAGAGAGGCTGAATACCGCACTGAGTCAATGCGGTCTTAGCCTCTCTCGTGTCAACACTCTGTCTGATTTTGGATTTTTTTTTTTTTTTTTAAATCAGACTTGACACCAGAGAGGCTGAATACCGCACTGAGTCAATGCGGTCTTAGCCTCTCTGGTGTCAACACTCTGTCTGATTTTGGATTTTTTTTTTTTTTTTTCAAAATCAGACTTGACACCAGAGAGGCTGAATACCGCACTGAGTCAATGCGGTCTTAGCCTCTCTGGTGTCAACACTCTGTCTGATTTTGGATTTTTTTTTTTTTTTTTCCAAAATCAGACTTGACACCAGAGAGGCTGAATACCGCACTGAGTCAATGCGGTCTTAGCCTCTCTGGTCTCAACACTCTGTCTGATTTTGGATTTTTTTTTTTTTTTTTCCAAAATCAGACTTGACACCAGAGAGGCTGAATACCGCACTGAGTCAATGCGGTCTTAGCCTCTCTGGTGTCAACACTCTGTCTGATTTTGGATTTTTTTTTTTTTTTTTTCAAAATCAGACTTGACACCAGAGAGGCTGAAAACCGCACTGAGTCAATGCGGTCTTAGCCTCTCTGGTCTCAACACTCTGTCTGATTTTGGATTTTTTTTTTTTTTTTCCAAAATCAGACTTGACACCAGAGAGGCTGAATACGGCACTGAGTCAATGCGGTCTTAGCCTCTCTGGTGTCAACACTCTGGCTGATTTTGGATTTTTTTTTTTTTTTTTTTCAAAATCAGACTTGACACCAGAGAGGCTGAATACCGCACTGAGTCAATGCGGTCTTAGCCTCTCTGGTCTCAACACTCTGTCTGATTTTGGATTTTTTTTTTTTTTTTTCCAAAATCAGACTTGACACCAGAGAGGCTGAATACCGCACTGAGTCAATGCGGTCTTAGCCTCTCTGGTGTCAACACTCTGTCTGATTTTGGATTTTTTTTTTTTTTTTTCCAAAATCAGACTTGACACCAGAGAGGCTGAATACCGCACTGAGTCAATGCGGTCTTAGCCTCTCTGGTCTCAACACTCTGGCTGATTTTGGATTTTTTTTTTTTTTTTTCCAAAATCAGACTTGACACCAGAGAGGCTGAATACCGCACTGAGTCAATGCGGTCTTAGCCTCTCTGGTCTCAACACTCTGTCTGATTTTGGATTTTTTTTTTTTTTTTTCAAAATCAGACTTGACACCAGAGAGGCTGAATACCGCACTGAGTCAATGCGGTCTTAGCCTCTCTGGTCTCAACACTCTGTCTGATTTTGGATTTTTTTTTTCTTTTTTCCAAAATCAGACTTGACACCAGAGGCTGAATACCGCACTGAGTCAATGCGGTCTTAGCCTCTCTGGTGTCAACACTCTGTCTGATTTTGGATTTTTTTTTTTTTTTTTCCAAAATCAGACTTGACACCAGAGAGGCTGAATACCGCACTGAGTCAATGCGGTCTTAGCCTCTCTGGTCTCAACACTCTGTCTGATTTTGGATTTTTTTTTTTTTTTTCCAAAATCAGACTTGACACCAGAGAGGCTGAATACCGCACTGAGTCAATGCGGTCTTAGCCTCTCTGGTCTCAACACTCTGTCTGATATTTTGGATTTTTTTTTTTTTTTTTTTCAAAATCAGACTTGACACCAGAGGCTGAATACCGCACTGAGTCAATGCGGTCTTAGCCTCTCTGGTGTCAACACTGTCTGATTTTGGATTTTTTTTTTTTTTTTCCAAAATCAGACTTGACACCAGAGAGGCTGAATACCGCACTGAGTCAATGCGGTCTTAGCCTCTCTGGTCTCAACACTCTGTCTGATTTTGGATTTTTTTTTTTTTTTTTCCAAAATCAGACTTGACACCAGAGAGGCTGAATACCGCACTGAGTCAATGCGGTCTTAGCCTCTCTGGTGTCAACACTCTGTCTGATTTTGGATTTTTTTTTTTTTTTTTTCCAAAATCAGACTTGACACCAGAGAGGCTGAATACCGCACTGAGTCAATGCGGTCTTAGCCTCTCTGGTCTCAACACTCTGTCTGATTTTGGATTTTTTTTTTTTTTTTTCCAAAATCAGACTTGACACCAGAGAGGCTGAATACCGCACTGAGTCAATGCAGTCTTAGCCTCTCTGGTGTCAACACTCTGTCTGATTTTGGATTTTTTTTTTTTTTTTTCCAAAATCAGACTTGACACCAGAGAGGCTGAATACGGCACTGAGTCAATGCGGTCTTAGCCTCTCTGGTGTCAACACTCTGGCTGATTTTGGATTTTTTTTTTTTTTTTTTTCAAAATCAGACTTGACACCAGAGAGGCTGAATACCGCACTGAGTCAATGCGGTCTTAGCCTCTCTGGTCTCAACACTCTGTCTGATTTTGGATTTTTTTTTTTTTTTTCCAAAATCAGACTTGACACCAGAGAGGCTGAATACGGCACTGAGTCAATGCGGTCTTAGCCTCTCTGGTGTCAACACTCTGGCTGATTTTGGATTTTTTTTTTTTTTTTTCAAAATCAGACTTGACACCAGAGAGGCTGAATACCGCACTGAGTCAATGCGGTCTTAGCCTCTCTGGTCTCAACACTCTGTCTGATTTTGGATTTTTTTTTTTTTTTTTCCAAAATCAGACTTGACACCAGAGAGGCTGAATACCGCACTGAGTCAATGCGGTCTTAGCCTCTCTGGTGTCAACACTCTATCTGATTTTGGATTTTTTTTTTTTTTTTCAAAATCAGACTTGACACCAGAGAGGCTGAATACCGCACTGAGTCAATGCGGTCTTAGCCTCTCTGGTGTCAACACTCTGTCTGATTTTGATTTTTTTTTTTTTTTTTCAAAATCAGACTTGACACCAGAGAGGCTGAATACCGCACTGAGTCAATGCGGTCTTAGCCTCTCTGGTCTCAACACTCTGTCTGATTTTGGATTTTTTTTTTTTTTTTTCCAAAATCAGACTTGACACCAGAGGCTGAATACCGCACTGAGTCAATGCGGTCTTAGCCTCTCTGGTGTCAACACTCTGTCTGATTTTGGATTTTTTTTTTTTTTTTCCAAAATCAGACTTGACACCAGAGAGGCTGAATACCGCACTGAGTCAATGCGGTCTTAGCCTCTCTGGTGTCAACACTCTGTCTGATTTTGGATTTTTTTTTTTTTTTTTTCCAAAATCAGACTTGACACCAGAGAGGCTGAATACGGCACTGAGTCAATGCGGTCTTAGCCTCTCTGGTGTCAACACTCTGGCTGATTTTGGATTTTTTTTTTTTTTTTTCCAAAATCAGACTTGACACCAGAGAGGCTGAATACCGCACTGAGTCAATGCGGTCTTAGCCTCTCTGGTGTCAACACTCTGTCTGATTTTGGATTTTTTTTTTTTTTTTTCCAAAATCAGACTTGACACCAGAGAGGCTGAATACGGCACTGAGTCAATGCGGTCTTAGCCTCTCTGGTGTCAACACTCTGGCTGATTTTGGATTTTTTTTTTTTTTTTTTCAAAATCAGACTTGACACCAGAGAGGCTGAATACCGCACTGAGTCAATGCGGTCTTAGCCTCTCTGGTCTCAACACTCTGTCTGATTTTGGATTTTTTTTTTTTTTTTTCCAAAATCAGACTTGACACCAGAGGCTGAATACCGCACTGAGTCAATGCGGTCTTAGCCTCTCTGGTGTCAACACTCTGTCTGATTTTGGATTTTTTTTTTTTTTTTTCCAAAATCAGACTTGACACCAGAGAGGCTGAATACCGCACTGAGTCAATGCGGTCTTAGCCTCTCTGGTGTCAACACTCTGTCTGATTTTGGATTTTTTTTTTTTTTTTTTAATCAGACTTGACACCAGAGAGGCTGAATACCGCACTGAGTCAATGCGGTCTTAGCCTCTCTGGTGTCAACACTCTGTC
The DNA here is from genome assembly GCF_964638095.1 of Poromitra crassiceps. Taxonomy (NCBI): domain Eukaryota; kingdom Metazoa; phylum Chordata; class Actinopteri; order Beryciformes; family Melamphaidae; genus Poromitra; species Poromitra crassiceps. Next base: position 1,477 of record NW_028150798.1, on the reverse strand, counting down.
TGATTTTGGATTTGGATTTTTTTTTTTCAAAATCAGACTTGACACCAGAGAGGCTGAATACCGCACTGAGTCAATGCGGTCTTAGCCTCTCTGGTGTCAACACTCTGTCTGATTTTGGATTTTTTTTTTTTTTTCCAAAATCAGACTTGACACCAGAGAGGCTGAATACCGCACTGAGTCAATGCGGTTTAGCCTCTCTGGTCTCAACACTCTGTCTGATTTTGGATTTTTTTTTTTTTTTTTCCAAAATCAGACTTGACACCAGAGAGGCTGAATACCGCACTGAGTCAATGCGGTCTTAGCCTCTCTGGTGTCAACACTCTGTCTGATTTTGGATTTTTTTTTTTTTTTTTCAAAATCAGACTTGACACCAGAGAGGCTGAATACCGCACTGAGTCAATGCGGTCTTAGCCTCTCTGGTCTCAACACTCTGTCTGATTTTGGATTTTTTTTTTTTTTTTTTCCAAAATCAGACTTGACACCAGAGAGGCTGAATACCGCACTGAGTCAATGCGGTCTTAGCCTCTCTGGTGTCAACACTCTGTCTGATTTTGGATTTTTTTTTTTTTTTTTCAAAATCAGACTTGACACCAGAGAGGCTGAATACCGCACTGAGTCAATGCGGTCTTAGCCTCTCTGGTCTCAACACTCTGTCTGATTTTGGATTTTTTTTTTTTTTTTCCAAAATCAGACTTGACACCAGAGAGGCTGAATACCGCACTGAGTCAATGCGGTCTTAGCCTCTCTGGTCAACACTCTGTCTGATTTTGGATTTTTTTTTTTTTTTTCTAAAATCAGACTTGACACCAGAGAGGCTGAATACCGCACTGAGTCAATGCGGTCTTAGCCTCTCTGGTGTCAACACTCTGTCTGATTTTGGATTTTTTTTTTTTTTTTCAAAATCAGACTTGACACCAGAGAGGCTGAATACCGCACTGAGTCAATGCGGTCTTAGCCTCTCTGGTCGTCAACACTCTGTCTGATTTTGGATTTTTTTTTTTTTTTTTCCAAAATCAGACTTGACACCAGAGAGGCTGAATACCGCACTGAGTCAATGCGGTCTTAGCCTCTCTGGTCTCAACACTCTGTCTGATTTTGGATTTTTTTTTTTTTTTTTTCCAAAATCAGACTTGACACCAGAGAGGCTGAATACCGCACTGAGTCAATGCGGTCTTAGCCTCTCTGGTCTCAACACTCTGTCTGATTTTGGATTTTTTTTTTTTTTTTTCAAAATCAGACTTGACACCAGAGAGGCTGAATACCGCACTGAGTCAATGCGGTCTTAGCCTCTCTGGTGTCAACACTCTGTCTGATTTTGGATTTTTTTTTTTTTTTTTCCAAAATCAGACTTGACACCAGAGAGGCTGAATACCGCACTGAGTCAATGCGGTCTTAGCCTCTCTGGTCTCAAACACTCTGTCTGATTTTGGATTTTTTTTTTTTTTTTTCCAAAATCAGACTTGACACCAGAGAGGCT
>NW_028150799.1:20000-27175 GCF_964638095.1 Poromitra crassiceps | reverse complement strand
CAATGGGCTGACTCACCAGCAGAATGTGTAGCTCTACACTACAGGATTGGGGATTCAAGAGCAGGTACATAGACGTCTGTTCAGAGTATTTACTGTAGGGGTTGAATCCTGGGCTGGGCTAGCAGCTAAGTACTACGGTAGGCTGAATGCAGAGAACGGGAGGATTTCCCCCATGCTGACCCATTGACCACGCGTCTATGACGAGACACCGCCTGAACAGCGTAGATTGATTAAGTAACATTAAAGCTACACTCTGAAGTTTTTGTTGCTGTTTTTTTCTTAAATACAAAATGTAGCCTACTAGAGACAGCACAGGGGATGTTTGATGTTGGCTTGGCACTTTAAATGGTTACAAGCAGCACACAACTGGTTGTAACCACTGAGCTATATTAAATATGGAGACTGCGACTCCACATCCTCCCACTATACTCTTTTGAGGCCAAAACGAATGGACCAGATTCTGCGCAGTAGCTCCATTGTGTGAGGTCCCCGCCCCTCTGAACTTTTTGTTATGTAGCTGCTGGTTATAGCTTTGCATACAGTGCGTTTTGTATACAGTCAATCCTCTAGCTCTGTAAATACGGCACTTTAAAGCAGGACTTACCCCGCCAGATTTCCTGCTAAACGGCACTCCACTCGATCCGAAAACCCCGCAGGCAAGATGGCCGCCCACACTCCCCCCCTTAGCTGGCAGAATTCCTCCCCCATAAACTAACATATCTTGGCCAATAAGTATGTAACATACTAAATAAAACAACCCGTAATATCTTAATTTTATGTAGAATGCAGAGGACATGTAACTGTTTAGTTAAACTTGCATTCCAGGAATATTGTGCTCTAAAGATAACGTTAGTGGCTCGAGACTGTTTCGTCCTGAAACCCACACGCTTTGCGCCAGCGTAACCTATGTGGGATTCGAAATAACGCATCCGAGATAGAAAACGTTATGAACATAGCCAAGTTATAAACGACAAACTAACGCTGGTGATCCATATGGAAACAGTGTTACTCGAAATGGTTAAAAGTTATATCAATTTGGTCATTCAGTGGCGTTTTACTGCCATATAACATAACTAACTAGCGGCTAATATTAGCCACAGTAGGCATTACCCAGGGATGCATTGGTCTTAAAGGGCTCGCGCCACGTGAACTACAGTAATAATCAATAGGGGGAAAAAAACATTTTTCACATGAGTGGGGCGCGTGCTAACCCTACCGTGACATCACAATGTACCAAATATCCCATTCATTTGAGGGCACACAAAAAAACAGTGTTCAACCCATAGAGGGAACTTATGCTGCTGAAAATGATACAAATGGTACAATGGTAACAGTTTGGTCTCAAATGTGGAAATTTTGATTGCTCAACACTTGGCTAGGCTATAGAGACTAAAACCATTGTTGGCCTAATTTTTCAGAAACAAAGGTTGGGTCTTGAGCAGAACACACTACCATGTCTAGGGGCTTGTTTAAACAGGAAGATGTTTAATGAAACTGAGAATATGTCAATGTTTATTATTATTGTTATTGTTATGACGTGTAGTTCTTAAGCCTGTGGAGAATAACGCAGTATGCACAATCTGATCACTCTTCCTTAAATAAAGTTTGCTGTGAAGCGTTTGTACAGAGGCATGTTGTTGGTTTTACTTCTTCATATTATACTTGCAGTTATCTACGCAATGTTGATGTTTCTATTAATGAACAAATAGGTAACATGTATCATCGAGTTAGCATTATATTCACTAAATCTGGCTTCAAACGACCCAAATTGGCCTTCAAACGGCCCAAATCTGGCTTCAAAGCTTCAAACAGCCCAAATCTGGCTTCAAACGACCCAAATTGGGCTTCAAACGGCGTAAATCTGGCTTCAAACGACCCAAATTGGGCTTCAAACGACCCAAATTGGGCTTCAAACGGCCCAAATCTGGCTTCAAACGACCCAAATTGGGCTTCAAACGACCCAAATCGGGCTTCAAACGGCCCAAATCTGGCTTCAAACGACCCAAATCGGGCTTCAAACGGCTCAAATCTGGCTTCAAACGGCCCAAATTGGGCTTCAAACGGCCCAAATACGCGCGTCGGCCTGTATCGGCCTGGCCTGCTTGGTATCTAATGCCCGGCCTGAATTATGACCCAGTCCGACTCTACTCAAGCTGGGCAACTTAACATCGTCATACGAGGGAAATTATCCGATGAACTGATCTTTGCAGCTCTGTATTGATTAGCTAATGTTTCCGCGGCATTTTGATTAACGTTATGATTCATTTCCTTTTGGAACAAAATGTTGGTTTAACAGATTAAATATAACTGAAGCTTACAGCATGATAAGAACTAAGAACTACCGAAAATGGTAGAAACCACATTTGGGGGGAAAGGGGGGGGGGGGCAATCTGACGTGTACTTTGATTGATTTGATTGACTTGTGACCTACAGTATACTGGGACCGGCCACTAGAGCGGCGATCTAACATGCTATGGCTTCTTCACTATTAGAGAGCTGAGTTCTTCATTATTAGAGAGCTGAGATGGCGTCCGTCTTTATTTTTTGTCCATGGTTGTAACTGTTAATTTACTGTACTAACAGATCAGGTTTCCTGTCGGCCTTTTGTGTGTTTTAGCCAGGTTATGTTCATTTTACCATCAAGTCCCTGTTGCTTCTGCTCTGTTACTGTTGGGTAACATAATTACATAAGTTGGGTTCATAATAAGAATTATTGTGTCCTTTTTTACACTATATATTCTGTTCTTTCATTAAAAGAATTTACTCAATGTCATGGACATGACATTTTCTCTAAAGCATGTATGTACAAAGCTTAGAGTAATTCACCTTCATCATCCAGGGCAACCAACAAGTTTTTTTTTTTTATTATAAAAGTATTTATAAATAGTCAATATTTAACTGATTGTATCTTTAAAATAAACTCCTAAAAATGACCATAAAAATATGTTTTGGAGGAAAGATGACAACTCACCATGGAAAAAGCGTGCTTACAACCTTGCTTACAGCCTTTTTTAGACAGCCGGCACAGTCAGGGAGTTGTATTGGAGTATTTGGAGCAACCACAGCGTCCTGATCCAGCTGCAGTAGCATGATGTCATGTTGTCTGCCGCCTTCAGTAAAGACCTCCGGTGGTGTTATGATTTCAACTTCATAGCCTGGACCTGGATGCACACCGATAGTTGCAAACATTCTCCTACAAGTGAAGGGGTGAAAGAGTAACATCAGTCATTTAAAAAAATGTCATCCTCTCTGTACAACAGTCTGATTAATATTTGTGAACATGAACAACTTTCTCTGAACTCAATCAATCTAATCAATCAAAAATATTTGTTTTCTTTCAATACCAAACACACATGTATATTATATTTTCATAATGTTTAGGTGTTTGCAGCTATTAATGTAAGGCTTTTCTTCATTGACACCTGCCCACTCGGCTGGATTGGTCCAGCAACCATTTTATGGGTTGTGACCCTCAGGTTGACGGATCCAACACTGCTGTAACATATCGTGACAGAAATGTTGTGTCAGTCAGCATCCTTTATGATGCTGATGAGCTGATTTACCCCGCAAAGCACGTCCGTTTCACACAGATGCAGTGCGAATGCGGAATGCGGTACGAAATTGCAGGCAGATTTTCCACATTGCAACCTACACACAGGTCCGTCAGTTTTCCATCAGCGGAAAAGCGGTGTTCAGTGTTTAACCAGTAGATAATGTCCCTCCCGGGCTCCCGTCTATTATGACAGCACTGCCTACTTCTGCATTCAAACAGTGAGAAAATAAAATAGAGTCGAGCAGTTGCAGCGACGAGGATCTCTTGCTCATTTTGCTGAGAAAAGAAACTAGAAAGAGGAAAAGAAGGTTCTGGGTTCACCCAATTTTGCAGAAGCTTACAGAACATGGCGAGTTTCATCGGCTGATCCAGGAGCTACGCCTTTATCACGGTCGCTTCCGGCAGTATTTTAAAATGACAGTTGAGCAATTTGAGGCTCTGTTGGGGATGCTAGCCCCTCACATAAGCTGTTTCTAAACATGCAGTGAACTCCTGACCTTAACCACACCTTAGTCAAATGGGCTGCAGGTCGCAGGTCGCAGCTTATGCTCCTGTGCTGTGGAGGCGGGTGGGGGCCTTGATGACGTGCTAAGCGAGCACATACAAACCATTAAATGTCCCAGTGCTATTTAATGATTTCATGACCGGACGTAGTTACGTGGCTGGATTATTTGGAAGAGAGCCAAATTGGTGAGTAAAGTAGCCTAAGAGTTGAATCGTTTATTTTCTTCCATCTGCCAGTTTGAAAATTTAACAAGGAGATGATAGCCTACTGCACATTAGGCTATTGGGTGATAAGTGCCCAGTATTAACATTCACGTAGCCTATTTTAATTAATCGTTCACGCATTTCAATGAATCAAACAAGTAGGCCTATAGGCTAGGCCTATAGGTCTCTATCGTTGCATCGGCCTATGAGCTGCGCCCAGCGCCCGGCGCAGCGCAGATTAGTTGGCGTGGACCGGCCCACTTGATGTGTCGGCGCTACAGGCGGCCTTAAGCATTATAACCACGCCTTTTAAGCGTAAAATTATGCACAACCTGCTCATTGGAGAAGTGCAGTAAACGAATCACAAGCTTCTCTTTTAAGCTCCAATTCCACGGAGCGATCCAGTCCAGTCAGAAAAGCCAAGTGCTCTGAGCTCCCCCCCTCCCTTTCATCCCCGTCTGTTTCCAATATATTATTCCATACTATTATGCTTCTCAAACCAATCTAACTGCAGTTTAAATACTGCAAGCATGTAAATACGCTACACTATAGCAAGATCAAAGTGAAAAGAATGTTCTAAACGCATTGGCTAGGAAAAAAAAGCATATCCCTATGTCATGATGAGATTAGATTGGTGAAAGTTTCTCCAGAATGATATCGTTTTCTCTCCCCTGCTGCACAGGTAGGATGATGCACATAAATATAGCCTACATTATGTAATGGGAATCGAACCCAGGACCTTCTAGCGGTGAGGCGACATCGCTTACCCCTGGACCACCATGCCCCCATTAATATTAATTTATTAATTATTAATATTATATATTAATAACCAAACCAGCTCCTTAACCCCCATATGTATCTAAAACAATTGTTTTGTTTCATTAGCAAGCACATGTATATTAGATGCCCATAGTGTTTAGATGTTTGCAGCTATTACTGTAAGCCTTACATAATTTTCTTTATTGACAATTTTGTCATTGAGTCATTGACCCAGCTGGATTGGTCCAGCGACCCACCATGGGTCGTGACTCTCTGGTTGACTGTTAATTAATTAATGTAGATATAAGAACATCATCAAAAAACAAACTTCAAAGATAAGTCTCACACTGAAGTTAAGGAAATGTTATTTTTACCACGTGCGCTAGCACACGCTGGTTAACGGATCGCTTTTTCATCGTCAGTCAGTCATTGTCACGGAAAGGACACTTATTTCGGGGTCGCTTGGTGAGATCCCCTCTCGTTTCCCGACGGGGTGGTGTTTCAAATTCGTGCTGCTTAAATGTTCACCCCGCCCACTTGCAGCGTTGCCTGAACAACAACAAGCACACCTCCAATGACTGGGTGGTACATTGATTAGCTCCGTGTTAGCGCACACACACACACACACACACACACACACACACACACACACACACACACACACACACACACACACACACACACACACACACACACACACACTATTATAGGCTATTTGAATGTTGGGGGCATGTATCCTGTTGTGTCTTTGCTTTCATCATGACAGTATACAAGAAGTAACACAAATTAAATGGAATAACAATCACCATGATTTTGCGTCACTCCATCCGTGTGCTGTACCCCATCTAGCTACAACCCAGCAGGGGTGGACTGCATAATCGGGCACGTCGGGCAAATGCCCGGTGGCCTGGCCTGACCTGGCCTGCAAATTTTTTTTTTTTTTTTTTTTTTTTTGTGCCCGCAGTCAGGCCACTCACTGAACAGCAGGCCAGGCGCCGCCTACTGGTTTACTAGTGGTTTTATTACTTTATTCAGGGTTAAAGTGGGTGCGTCTCATTGTAAAATTGGACTTGGCCCAAATCTGGCTTCAAACGGCCCAAATTGGGCTTCAAATGGCCCAAATCTGGCTTCAAACGGCCCAAATTGAGCTTCAAACGGCCCACATTTTCCGCCGCCGCCCTTCGGACGCGGGCATGCGCATCAGCCCGTATCGGCCTGGCCTGCTTGGTATCTAATGCCCGGCCTGAATTATGATCCCAGTCCGCCCCTGCAACCCAGGGATGCCTGCCCCCGCGGTTGCCACACGACGCACGTGGTCCTGGGCTGAATTTGTCCTTGTTAAGTAAACAGTGTCTTCTCACCATCCTGCCGGCCAGCAGTGAGCCGCAGTCAGAATCCACCGGGCACTGATGAGAGAGCCACCACAGAGACCAACTTCCTTTAGACTGACTGGTCTCAGTCGGACATGGTAAAGCCGCTCATCTTGTGCACACGGGTAACCTCCGATGATCCTCTTCTGCACATCCCCCCATGTGACATCTGAAAGACAATGACAAGAGAGAGAGTCCTCCACCAACTGAAATGAACTGAAGACTGTGGTGCTTCATACTTGATACTTGAGTAAACGTTGAGAGGGAAGGGCGAGAACGAGAGGGGGAACGGCAATCCTTCTCAGGTTCCCCTTATTACAAAGTCTTGCAATGGAGAGCAGAGCAGTGGAGAGGGGCAGCATGAAAGGAGCAGAGAATGGTAGGAGAACATGTATTTGGAAGCTGAATAAGCAGCGTCAATATCAATGTGTCATAAATTCTGTCATAAATAAAATCAAGGGGAAATAATCAGTAGAGCTCAGCAATCATGTAACTTTTGTAAATGATTTTATAGCTGTAATGGTAGGAAAAGTAAAAAAAAAGTGGCACAAGAAAGCTCAGCAAGCCAAACGTACAAGCAATCAAGAGAAAAAAGGAGGTTCTTGGATATTAGGAAAAAAGTGAAAAGCGAGCACACTCCAAAAAATTATGCAACTTCGGTGCAGGGCACATGTAATATCAAGTCACAACAGAAAAGCCAGCACACAAAAAAAGTCCTTTTAGAGGTTTTAATACCTTAGTCTGGGGCAGCAGCACAGCAACAAACAAGTTTCGGCGCGTAGGCC
>NW_028150799.1:0-15000 GCF_964638095.1 Poromitra crassiceps | reverse complement strand
GCAGTGCATACAATACAACCAAAGGCATCCTTCATGTGTGTTATCATGGTGTTGGCCAGAACCAGCATGGCGCCCCTGGTGTTGCTGGCAGACAGGTCCTTCATGACTGTGGTGACTTCACTCAGTCCTTGAGCAGCCAAGATCACTTCTTCTATTTGATCATGGACCTCCTGAAGACCTGTGGAGTCCATATCTTTAGGACTACAAGGAGGGTTAAAAACAACAACAGAAAACAAATTTATTATACAATATTCTCCAGTTCTGTTCAGAATGATAACTTTTTTTTCTAAAAGAGATGTTATTTAAAACAAAATGAAAGACAAATATTGATAGACAGTAACTAAAATGTTTACCTCAGTTTATTTCCCTTGGTTCCTTGCTGGAACTCATGGAAGATCTCCTCTGGGACAGCAAGAAACTTTTTTGCATTTTGCTTCCAATACTTGGATCCTAGCAAGAGAGGAAGACAAATCATGTAACAGATATAATGTAAACACTAGGGTAAACCAGCTAAACAGAATACTTTGTGGGTCAAAAAATTAAGAGACAAAGAGAGCACAGTATTGAAGTAGATGGGGCATGTAGTTTATCAAACAAAGCGTTTTTATTTATTATTATGTAATTATAATTTTTTTCAATTAGTACCTCTTGTCCCTTCGGAGTCCACAATCGCATTTCCCTGGGCATCAGTCAGGATGAGAGGGTCATCACTCTGCAGGGCATCATGTATTTTTGCCAGGATACCTGTGGTTCAGGTTGTGGCTTCAAACTCAAACAGTCTGAGTACAACCATACGGGCAGGCTTCAGTTTCCCCTGGCTGAGCTCAGCCATGAAGACAGACCTAGAAAGATTGTTGTGGGAGTGATCAAATCAATTAATTCCATCTCAAACACATAGCCTACATTACAATTGTTCCAATTACAATTGATTCAAGTTTTTAAATGATCTTGGTTACAACGGTCCTTAAGAATTACAAAAACAAATACAATGGTGTTGATTTATTCATATGTAGCTTGTTAGTCAATGGTAGGGGCTCTGAACTGATGGAACTGGGCGTATATACCTTTGGAAGGTGTTACTCATGCTTGCTCGGGGGAGAGGGAGCTATGGCCTGAGCAGCTGACCCTAGAGCAGCAGTGGGCTGTGCTGTATGGTGGAACTGGACACGGTTCTGGCCTGACAATGGATGAGTCTGCTCGGCGACTTGTAGACCAATATCATCCCCATGAACCTGTAACAGTCACAGATGCAGTACCACATTCGTCCACTAGATGGTGACCTCCATGCAGGTCCCAGGTCTGTCACTTCGCATAACATTGGTGTGTGTGTGTGTCAATACTGTCACTATATTGTTCCTATACATGTGTGTGAGACATATTAGTGCCGTAGCGACCAGGCTTTATATGGTCGACCAACTTATAGTTAATAAAACAGTACGTGCGAAATCCCACAACTGCCGTAGCCTGAGTCTGTGCATGTTATGGTGCTGGGTATATCCTGGAGCAACACATACACACCACCAAGCTGTTACAAACCTCATAGTGGCCACGAGGTCTAAGGTCCAAGAAGCTGAAATGTCCTGCCGATCCCGGGAATATCGCCACATTGTCATCATCAGTTATGTACAGGCTAGGAGCATATACCTTTGAAAGAAAACATTGAGGAGCATTAACAAGTCGGCTAGTCGTGTGCTAGCTATACATAGCATTGATCTTAGCATGTTTTCCAAGCAAACGAAAAAAGTGTTACCTACCTAGAATATTCTGGCGATTTTATCGCCAATCATGTCTTCCTCCTTAAGCGTTAGCCTTTTGTTTCCTTTAAAAAGGATATAACTGGTCGAGTCCATTGTTACCATTAAGCCAGAGCTCTGCATTAATTAGCACCGCACCAGTTCGTGCGCTTCCTGGGGTACACGGACCTTCCTGACAAGCGGACCAATCCGTGCGATTATTTATTTTATTTCCGGGCCACAGACTGAAAAGCGTAAAAATAGAAAATAGAAAATAGAAATACAGAAATTCAAGGCCTTTCCCCAAAAACTACATTTTGAGTGAAAATGCATTTTTTTTTTTTAAAGGGTCATTAACTCATTCACCGCCAATGACGTCTTTGACGTGTTATCAGAAATAGCCCTCCCCGCCAATGACGTGTTTGACGTGTTTTTGTTTTTATTACTGCAGGGCGTATTTCAAACACTTACCCAGCCTCTGACATAGTATCATGTCCCTACCATCTAAGACAACACGTGAACAAACACATACCGCAGCTGTTGTTTTGAAATTGAGCAAGAGGAAAAGCAGAAAACGGGTAACGCTTCCTTGTGCAGACAGGAGAAACGCCATTGAAACGCGCCTCGGCGCGCTGCACGAGCTGGAGTGGGGACTCTGGAGTCGCCTTCCTCTGTGCCAGCCGGGAGAAAACGGGAGAAAGTAATCAAGAGATGTGTTTGATCATCGGAGGAATGAGGAAATGATCGATCAGTTTGCGAGGGCGGTGAGGACGTGTTGAATAGCCGAGGGGAAAACGGGAATGATTTCAGGGAGGATATGACAGGGAGACATGGACGAGGACGGGTGGACCAGAACATAAACAAAATAAACACACAACAGCAAGGCACAAGGCAGAAGCGCAGTCACAGCAGCCCGCTGTCCTTTCTCAAGAGCTATTCAGTTGGTTCATGAAATCGCTGGGCTGCGTGCCCTCCAGTGTTGCTCCTGGCCAATCCCAGCGCCACAGGGCGTGGTTATTGCTTATCCTATGTGGGGTTAGAAATCTAAAAGGGGGATCGTGTGTGTGTGTGTGTGTGTGTGTGTGTGTGTGTGTTTGTCTGTCTGTCTGTCTGTCTGTCTGTCTGTCTGTCGGTCGGTGTGTCTGTCTGTCTGTCTGTCTGTCTGTCTGTCTGTCTGTCTGTCTGTCTGCACACTCACTCACACCGTGTAAACTGTATTGTTGAATGTAAAAAAAAAAGCACTTCATGTGTATATATATATATATATATATATATATATATTTTGTCATTTGTGTCCTAACGAATAATATTTACATGTCTGATGTCAATACAGTTCAAAATAAAAGAATTGAGAGTGAGTTCTGCCTGAGATTGTGCCCTTTTACAAAAATTGCCTTTTCTCCTGTTTATTTTCTCAGGAAGACCTTTTGGGTAGAAAACAGGGTGTATATAAATGGCTATAAGTAGAGTACAGAACATGCTAAAAGCTCACTTTTTTTTCCCTGGTGAACCCAGAGACGTACATCTTCATTTTGAGGTATTGCAAATCACTCTGGTGCTAATAGATAATTTACTGTGGGTCTTGAAAGATGACCAACAATTATGAAAATCTTTGGCCTGTGCTAAATATTGGCAGTCCTAAACTGGCGGTGAATGAGTTAAATTAGTTGTCCGATTTTTGTTTCAGGAATGGAAATAGAAAACATTGCCCTAAATTTGTTTTTTAATTTGCCTTTCAGAATTGGAAATAGAATGAACGGAAGGTACACAGACCCAGCTCTTTATCGGTTTTTATAAAATGTATTTTAACTCATTGAGTGCCAGCCACTTTTGGAGAACGGACGCTCCCAGTGCCAGAGTTTCAGAGCGTTTTCAGTGATTTCTCGAGGCCCACAGAATATTGTGTGATATTACTATGTAAACACCGAACACGCAAAAAGAACGATGAGACTCTCTTCTATCATCAGCAAAAACAGGTTTATTGATATAATTTTCCGTTCTTTAGTTATCAGCCGGAGAAGATAGCTTGATTTAACCAAAAGCAGCCGTTTTTTTCTAGAAGCTGAGATAATGAGCCTTTTGTGAAATTAAACATTTCATGCACATCACTGACTGAAGCTAATATTTTCTGATGTAGTCACACCTCAAAAATAATTTCCTTCAATAGAACAGCGAAAACCAAGGAATTTTGTTTGGCAAAACAATATTTTTTAGCTGCAACCAGCAGCGCTGGCCCCTGCGTGCGCTGCTGGTTGCAGCTTCTTGCTGGTCTTGATTTACTGCTGGTGGGCATCAGATATTCTAGGTTGCGTTTGCCAATCCTGTCCTGCTGTCTGGGTCTGTCTGGGTCAGTGTTGTGTGCTGCTCTGCGTGCCCCACCCCCCCCCCCCCATCCTCAACTGCACACTCCTCCTCCGTATGGGAGTGTCTCTGGGGCTTTCTGCTGCGTTTGCTCTGCACTGAAAAGTCCGCTACATCCAGCTTTTTTACAGCGTTCCGCGTGTATTTGTCACCGGGTCCCATGCTTCCAGTTGAGAATAATAACAACTAATAACAAAATCATGCGGATGGGCTATCGCAGCGGACACGGAGATGCTCAATTGTGGCAGCAGATTGGCTGCTGCAGGCACAGCTAACGTTATGCTTCATGCATATCGATGCATACGGATGCGATGCGATTTCCATTTCCCCATGACTTCTTCTCTGTTTTTTCCTCGCCTTTCTGTAATCTGGAGAGCACTGTCACCACCTAATGGGTCCCTAAAATAGCTTTTACACATTCAACAGCCACCATACTTTCACAGGAGATGGATCTGGCTTTGATGCACGTCCCACCGTCAAAAAACGCAATTGACGAACATACTCGTCCTTGGCACTCTACGTTAATAAACCAATTGACGAACATACTCGTCCATGGCACTCAATGAGTTAATGTATTTTCAAAATACAAAATACGTATTTGTATTTCAAATACATCTTTCAGACCAGTATTTATTTGTATTGTGATACATTTTTGGAGCAAGTATTTGTAATTTGTATCAAAATACTTTTTGATGTATTTTCACCCATCTCTGGCTACACGAAATTGAAAATGAGGTTAATTTCTTGTTTTACTGCACTGCGTATGATGACGCAAGGGATGTACTCTTTAGCAAAATGTCCTCTATCTACGTTGACTTTTTTGAGCTGGATGACTATGAGAAACTTGAGCTATGTTTCAGCAAGGGAATCTTCCTCATTGCAAACTGTATCTGTCAAGCATAGAGACACTGCGGAGCGCGTCATCATTCAGAAACCATGCCCAAAACGGGGGAAAACACAAACTCTCGTCCAATCCTGGGGTTCTCCTATGTCGTGTGCATCGTCGGTGTTTTCAATTCAATTTTCAATTTCATTTATTGAAGAAAGAGTTTCGCAGAGACAGGTCTGAAATGCACTCTTCTTAACAACAAAGATACAAAATTGACAAAGTGTACATACTGTAGGCTGAAAAACTAAACAAGGATAACCAATTTTAACTAAGTAAGTGATTCACATATCAAGCCTCAACATGGAGATGGTGACGGTCAGACAGTTTTCACTTCTTTATCATTATAGAGTCTGACTGCAGTGTGTAGGAAGGACTGCTGGAGGCGCTGTGTCCTGGCAGGTGGCATGGAGAGGGCGGTGCTGTTTCTCATTTGCCTCCCAGTACATTGCAGTCTGGTTGGAGGGAGAAGATCATGTAGTGGATGGGATGGACTCATCATCTCTTTTAGTAAAGTGATTGCAGCTTCCTCCCTACGATTCTTTAGAGATGGGAGGTGGGGGAGCGGCCGCGTGCCACGTCTGGAGATGATCTTAAGTGCCCTACGTTGCACTCGCTCTAACTCCTCCTGTCCTTTGCTGCATCCAACCAGGAGGACATGTCCATACTCCAGCACTGATCTGATAAGGGCAAAGTAAATCAGTAGGAGGTCATTGACTGACATGCTTGTTCTGGCCAGCACTCTCAGCAGATAGAGACGCTTTGATGCCTTGAGCACCATGTCCTGGACTTGGTGAGAGTGAGAAAGAGAGGAATCTACCTGCCAGCCTAGGTAGCGAGCAGATGGAACCACAGGCACTGCCTCTCCACCCAGATGTAATGGTGTTATCACCGGGGCTTTTCTCACACAGGTGATCCGCACCTCATAGCTCTTCTTCCCATTTAGGATCATGTCATTTTGCAGGGCCCATTCATCCAGATGCTGGGCTTCCAGTTGCATAGTCAGATCTGATGGCAGAGACCTGGTAGCAAGGCATCTTGAGAGACTGATGTCATCTGCATAACCCACCGATACTGAGTCATCAAAGAGAGTGTTCCTAGAACTCATGTAGAGCAGGAATAGGAATGGAGACCACACACCTCCTTGAGGGACTCCAGATGTTATGTGAGTCCACTGGCTGTATGTATTGTTGACAATGTCCTGCCGTGGAGATAGTTGAGGGTCCATGCAATGTCCCGGGGGTCGTGTTGCACAAAAATATCGTATATACTGAAGATGAACACTCCAACTTACTTGTTTTCCTCGGGAGTACAAAAAAACTTTAACTGGCGATTTTTTACATTTGTTGTCTGCGCAGCCCACCACACAACAGCTTTTAGCTATGTTTAACTCAAGGAAAATGAGCTGGGCGATATGACCAAAACCTCATATCCCGATATAGGTCATTTCATATCCCGATATCGATATATATCACGATATAGCATATTTTCTGTAAATTCTATTTATAGTTTATATAAAATGACCACATGGCCATTTATTTATGTAGCAGTTAAACCAGTTAAAATGTTGTCAAACCTCACAAAGGATACATGCATTCAGAATACAGATAAGCGTGGCTATTCTTTACAACACAAATAATAATAATTAGTTGCAGGGCAGTAGAATGAAACACAAACTGAACCACACCACCAGTTCGATTTTCAAAGAGGACACTAGCATAGTATTGATGTGTTTGATTTAAGCACTAATCTGGAATCATATCTAAAAGCGGCCACTAGGCGGCAGTGTTTCTTTAGTCAACGTCAAAATACCTACATGTTCAGTAGAAGAAGAATAAAACGGTAGAAGAAGAACAACGTGAACCAACACAACTCACCCAGGGAAAGCTAAAAGCTAAAGCTAACGATAGACGTTTTGTTGCCCTCAAGGGATTTCCTTGGGATGATGAGAGATGTTTTGTCAGGTTTAACGTTAGGAGGACACATGCAAATATGGATCAAACGCAGACTTAACACAGCGCAAATGCCTGGGTAGGCTAGGCGGACGGAGTGGAGATAACATCTCCCTGCTCTTTAGCCTACTCACCGGCTGATTTGTGCCACTTATAAAGGGATGCAAGGGGCTTGTTCACACAGAGTCTGGTGCGTGTGTGGACTGTGGACATGAGTAAAAAAGAAAACAGAATGAAGAAAGCACAGCGTCATCCAAATGACGGACAATATTGCCGTAAAGAGTGTGATTTGCAACAAAACGATATAAACGATAGAGCATCATATCAGATGAAATACATTTTCTATCGTCCAGACGAAATATATCGTCATATCGCTCAGCCCTACTGGTGTGTGGAAATGAACGGAGCTTTTCCCCTGTGATGGGCGTGGCCTATTTCATGCAGTGTCTCTATTCACCTTATGTAGCCACACCCATTTGACCCGGTTGTGTGGTCGTGTGACGACTTCTGGCTAAAAATAAAAATAAAAAAAAATGGCTGCGCTGCTCCAATATCATCTAACTCTGAATTAACTAATAATTTAGCCAATTGTATGTAACATACCAAATAAAAGCAAACGGCAAAGTCTAAGAATGCAACGCCATGTAACTGGCTCGTTAAGTCTCGCATTCCAGGGAATTACGTTAACATCTGCGGGTCTTATAAGACGTAAATGGCGCGAGCGCTCGGAGGAGAGAAAACTATCTGAAGCTTTCTTTGTTGGAGTCCAGGTATGTTTTACAAGAAAGTGCTCGTCATTGTCGACGATAACATTATCTGACATGGCTAACAGTGGATACTCGCTTGCTTGCCGTGTACTGAGCTCAAAGTAGTAGGCTACATTCTTTGTTTTACCCCCTGCACTGTCCGCTATGACGTTCTTTCATATTTGGCGCCGTGAAGTGAAGTATTTGTCCCACCCCAGCGTCTGAACATAAGGTGAATAGGAGCAAAGACAGAACCTTCTATTTAGAAATTGATGTATTGCTTTTTATATTGCTGTCCGGCCCATTGCTGTCTTACGACTTGTATTTTAAATGTATCATTGTTGTGTTGTTTATTGTTCTGTTTTTATTGTTGTGTCTTGTAAACCCATGGGAGTTGGGCACCTATAGAGTGCATGACACGTAAATAAATCAATAAATCAATCAATTATATACTATGCACTTATTGCACTAACAGAAAACCCTGCTGGTGAGGAGAGGAGAAGATAGGGGGGCAGAGGATAGAAGATACCTGTAGCCTGTACTACGAATGTTGGATAAGAAGATCCAGGATCTGTCCCTTGATCTGGTTTGTCTAAACCAGATCAGCTCGATTGTAGTTAACTTGTACTACGAACCTCGTTTGCCAGTCGTTAACTCGAACCAGGTTTTTCTAATCAAGTTGACTGCGCGTGCACATGAAAATGCCCGTGCACACGAGCTCGTGCCCGCAAAAGAGGCGTGGTTTTTAACAACTAGCCAATCACAATGCAATATGGACCGCTCAGCTCAGAACCGTAGCTTTTACAGCGCCAGACACGCCTATTTCCTCATTCATCAAAGCCATCGACTACTATGTCAGAATCAAAATCCGCATTGGATATTTTTAGTCTGTTCCCGAATGACTGTCTAAAGTTACCACTTTTATTCACATCAGTCATTTATTTGAAGAGCGGTTTCTGCCTCCACGTATCCTACAGCAGCTGAATTCACCCTCTCAATAAACTGCGAGTGGAAGCAATGTGTAGCCTAATGTCTCAGTCCAAAATCCGTAGACCATTTAGGCTCAACGAATAATAATGATGTCATGTTTAGTCGCACTGATTGAATAATTCCTATAGGCTATCAATAAAAAAAAGAATGATAATAAAATTAAAAGAGGCTTCTGAACGACACGCTATGTGCGGGCATAGATTTCATTTATAAAAAATAGCCTATTTTGTGGTCACATATATTGTCAGCAGAGTCGCATATCTCCATATTTCATATAATGATGCTGGAAATATGAAGTTCAATCACATCATACAGGCCAAAAGCAACACTTGCAGCTGCAAAATGCAGGAGTAGGCTAGATATGAATCATCTTAATATGGGATCGCCTGTGTGCAGGTGATCCCATATTAAATTGCTTAGATGTAGTAGGCCAGCATGTAAGCTATGACTATTTCAATTCCAACCCAACGTCAGTCTCAGCTCCATTGCGCACACGGCACCGTGCGCTTTGGAGACGTTTATGTAACCTTTTTATGCCGGTTTAGTGATATTTCTCCACTCACTATTCAGCTGCAATCGATCAGCGGGATCAAACAACGTATCTAGGCTACTTGAGAGCACAAAAATGAATATATAAAAACATATTCCAAAGTGGTATAGGGCTTAATTAAAATAGCCAACAAGTGCAAGGCTTTAGTCCTTGATTAACATTAACATTGATTACCATTACTCATTCAACATTACAATTCGTGCTCCTTCGGGAAACTCATCCAGAAAGGGGTTGGCCATTTTTCCAAACTGCTGATTCGATTGGTTCGTGGGCGGTGGATTTAAGGTCTAATCTTATCCTTGCAACTTAACCTGCTACGGACCAGGTTAAGTGTGAAGCATAAGTTGCTATGGAAATATATGTCGGTAAGAAGTTAACTTGCTTTGTAGTACGGCCAAACCAGGTTTAAACCTGAAGTTACCTCGCTAAACCACTAAACTGGCTTTGTAGTACAGGCCTCTGGAGAGGAGATGACTCGACACTGAGACTTTTATTTTTGCAATTTTTGTTCTCTCTCAGAAACAAGATTCTGTTACTTTATCTGCTGAAGAAATATGCTGCTGTTACATGCACTTTTTTGTTGGCTTTTGATTACCTGCTGTGGACATTTATTTATTTGTATTTAGGAAGTAAGTATTTAGGAAGTATTTAGGAATTTGTGTTATCTCTCAGAAACAAGGAGATGCTGTTAATAATGTCTTGGACTATTTTCAATCATGAAGACTTAGCTAACGCCCAGTTCAGGTCATATCACAGTGCACGCCCCCTTTATTTGAGGTTTACCACGTTGCGGCAATAACCAATCAGCCCAAGCTATTCCTTTCCAGCTGATCCCAATCACCTAATCATCATAGTATATCAGGGTCCATGTTTTACTCTGTTTGCTATTTAAAGTCGAGCTGAACCCAAAAATGACTTTTCTTTTCTTTTAGTTCAAATACCTGGGTATGCAGTGCACCTATTTAATGATGTATGCAAAACAATCACAAATCGAATTCCTTTAGTTTTTCACACTTTTTCACATCAAAAGTTCATTTTTCAAGATTTCATTGATAACACTAATCTACAGTTTGCTGACGTCACACGTATTATATCTTGTTGTCGTCATCTTCCTGCTTCTCATCACTAATTTCTATCATGCCTCCTTGTTGTTGTCCTCACCAGCCCACAGCAAAAGGAGAAGAAGCATTAGCCGAGCCATCTCTGTCATTGAGCCTCCAATGTCTGCCCTCCTGCTGGGACAGCAGCGCCTCTTAAATCTGTTCACACCTTCCTGTTGGCCTTTGAACCACCAATCACCTGCTGGTCCTTTATCCACACAACTCCATTGGCTACCAAGCTGTAGTTATGCAAATAGATCCAATTCTTACCATCATCTCCATCAACTGATAGTGGGATTATGACATTACATGGAAAGGAACAATAAAATAATCAGATTCCTCAACAGTTTCTTTCTGAGCAGATCTATAAGGCTAAATAGAGCAGGCAGCAGAATTGTTGTAATGCAGGCAACCAAGTTACTTCATCACAGACTTTAGTGTGAGTTAAATCAAAAGGTTCAGCAAAAGGTGAGCTGAAGTTGATATGTTTTGTTGTGACAGATATTATTATTAGAAGTATCCTGCTGCTCTCTCAGCGGAGGAGAGGGGCTCCACTGAAGCGCTGTGTGTGTCAGACACCCAGCGAGCATTTTTCGGTTGAAAAGACGTTTAAAAAACGTTTAGGGTCAACGTTGAAAAAACGTGCAAGGAAGGTTTGCAAGTGAAAGTTTTTTCACCCACTATTTGCAGACGTTTATTGAACGTTCAGATTTAGACCATATTTCACCAGGTTCTTAAATTAAAAATTCAGCAGCGCACACGGGATTCGAACCCCACTTTCCCACATTCAAGCCAGTCCGCTTAACGCGCTGAGCTATACATTTTCTTATACTCTATAGAGAGCTGGGCACATATATACTCTATCTCGCACACAACTTGTAGACTACATGATTGTCGACGATCGGGAGTTAAGTTATTTTATGTGATGTGTACGAGACTATTATATTAATGTAACAGACTAAAATTATGTTGTGTGTGTGTGTTGTCTATAGGCTGTAGCCTATGGCTTCAGAGGTTACTTCATTTAACACCAGAGACTGAGGAGGTACACAGAGCCTCGTATACAGTCTGTTACAATAACATAGCGTGCCCAGAGCACCTCGTTCCGCACTTGGTGCAGACCGGTGCAGACTTGCTTTGGTCTAGTCTAGTCAGTCACGGTTAGTATAGCTAGCAATTAAGTACTTGCGCATGCACGTTGCGGCAGGAACTGAATTCATTATTTTATAGTATTGCGCTAAACTATTAACCATAGTTGTGTCCTGGAAGCTTTTTGCTGGCACCACATAGCCTATATAGTCCCATATTTATGATATTTCATGTGACATAAAATGCGTTGAAATGTAGTTTTCGTATAGACCAGATTTCAACTCTCAGTTACACAATAAAATTGACAAATGCCAATCCACACACTATCAATATTGCCTCTATTCCAAGCTACAACAAATGTTTTAACAATATGATGAACCAAATTGTGTTTTTTTACACGTTGACGTTGTAACCGCATTTTAGCCGGTTGAAAAGAGGGTGAAATTAGGTCTTAGACGTTCAAACCCAATATCACCCAGATTTCAACTAAAAATCAACGTTGAAAAAACGTTTTGTGCTCGCTGGGGACAGACAGAGATGAGGAGAGAGAGAAAACTTGGCGCTAGGCGCATTTTGGATATAAAGTCGCTAGGGGGGTCTGAAGCTAAATATAGCGACAAAGGCGCTAAGTTGGCAACACGATGGGCCCTATCTTCGCAAAAGTGGTAATTTAGCGTTTGCTAAATTAACGCTTGTTCGTTTAACGCTGCGCGCAATGCAAATTGGGGGCGTGCACAAGCGCATGCCTGTTATAATTGTACTGGACATAGGCGTGCCACATGCCAAAGCAGGCGTTTCAGCGCAAAAATGTGAGGATAGATGGCATTATCCTATCGTCAGCAGTGCGCAATAGACCCTTCTCACGGGGGCCATTTTGTGTCGAAAAGGTAGGGTAAACACAGGTGCAAGCAAAACACTAATTTGGGTATCCAACTTCCAAATGTCAGCAGATGTCACTCAACAACAACTCTGGTTGCCAAATCCGCGACTAAATCAGCCCGGACAAACCCAGATACAGGGCCGTCTCCGCCGGCCAAAAAGCAGGTCTGCACACTGAAGCTCCCGTTTACCTTTTATTAAGCCATCCAACAGACAGTTGACGTTTCGAGCGACTGCTCTTCCTCAGACTTGTCAGTGTGCGGACCAGCTTTTTGGCCAGCGCAAGCGGGCCCTATAGAGCTCAACAAGCACGTGACTTTTCGTGACATAATTTGCCCCGGAAGTAAGTTCCGCGTCTGACTGGCAGGGCGGCGATCTTATATGCTTTGGGCTCACTTCTAGAGAACTCATATCCTGTCCATTATTTTTTACAGACAATGGTCATAGTGGAATACGGCATTCTATGTTCTAATTATAGACAAGTCTTTTAACTTGTGGTAGTGTAAATATTGTCACTGGTTCATGTTTTTCATGCTAATGAAAAAACGGTATAAAACGGTATAAAAAACGGTATAAAAAAAAGCGTAATCACAATTTCACATGATTATTGGGGCAAACAATTTCCAGTTAGTTAGTTAGTTAGTTTGGTGGTGTGTGTGTGTGTTTGAGAACATTTTCAGGGAACAAAAGACAACAATGACTTCAGTTTCTTGTAGAGCTGAGATCTCATAGATTGTTTATTATGAAAGAGTTTCAGCCTATATGCCAGTAGTACGCTTGATCCATGCCTTGTATTTACAGACATCCATGAACCCAGCAGCTCTAGTACATGCACGGTTACCGTCACCGGTAAAAGAAATTACACCATAGATCTGATTCTGATGTACCACTCCTCCACCAGAGTCACCCTGAGACAGAGAGACAAAAAATACATTATATCATGGTTGCCATACAAATCATTAGGCTATTAGTTCTGTATTGACATCACGATTGAACAGAAGACAAATTTAGAAGTCTTGCAGATAATTACTCACGAGACATATATCTTGAGGCGGGTTGTTATTAGACTCTCCACAGAAATAGTCTCCATCCCGCCATTGTATGAAGGGATGCAGGGGGGTGGCGATTGTACAGGGAACAACAGTTAGATCTGCACAGCGCAGGTCTGGTACCTGAGCGGGTACTAGAGGAGAATAGTAAAAAAGGTGAGATTCTATGTTGAAAAATAATTATATATATATATATATATATATATATATATACACACACACACACACACACACACACACAGTGTATATATATACAGTGTATATCAGCATTTCCGCTAGCACTCACAGCTGCAGGACATCGTGTCCTTTAAGATTTCAAATAAAGGACAAATGGTATAAATTCAGGACACATTAAATCTGTGTTTATTGAGCTTAAAAACCTATGCTGCGCTATGTGGTGTGGCGATGGTCCAGCTGGTCGTCTCGTCCAGGCGGAAAACACTAGCGTCCCGATAATATAATAGATCCATGCGTCCACGTTAGCAAGCAGGCAGAAAACACTAGCCTCTAGCTACATTAACAAGCAGGCAGAAAACACTAGCCTCTAGCTACATTAACAAGCAGGCGGAAAACACTCGCCTCTACATTAGCATCAGGCTACAGTTCTCAGACGATAGGATAGCATGCAAAACTTCAGCCGTACAAACACACTTGTTACAAATGAGTCAGGCTAATAAGAGTACTAGAAAATAGTAGACTTGGCTTGCTTTGGGTAGCTACCCACTAAGTTAAGAGGAAAACACACGCGCTATAGACGGTTTTCACCTGTGTGTTGCGCAATAGCCACAACTCCTCAGCACGGCTGTATTCAGACCCGAATTATAAACTGGAAACCAGAGTACGTTATAAACGTTATAAATATAGTCACGTTATAAACAACTAACCAACGCTGGGGGTCCGTATGGAAACAGTGTTACTCGAAATGGTTAAAAGTTAAATCAATTTGGTCATTCAGTGGTTCATTAGGCTACTTTACTGCCATGTAAAGTAACTAACGTTAGCCGCTAGCAGCATTAGCCACAGTATCGTCTATATCAGTGCCCCAGTGCACAGCAGTGAGCGCAACACAAACCTCACTGCACTGTCAAAATCCCAACACTCAGTCTCGGCCAGCTGCCCCATTAGTCAATAGCATTTTAGAGAAACGTGATGTACCTCTGTAAACTGATCAATCAGAAGCAGCTAAAGACGAGGAGTACTATATATATATATATATATACACTATATATATACAGTGTGTGTATATATATATATATATATATATATATATATATATATATATATATATATATATATATATATATATATATATATTCCTTTTGAGTTGCTGAACATAATATAATTGGGTGGCTGATGTGGAATTGCTCAACTGCACATGCGTGAAGCCGCGCAGCGGCCGAGCTGTGTCTGCGGGCCCCTGAAGCGGGCAAACCTCGAGAGCAAACCACCGAAGCATGGTAGAAATTAGCGATGAGGACAGGAAGAGGACGACAACAAGGATCGAGGCATGGTAGAAATTAGCGATGAGGACCAGGAAGAGGACGACGACAAGGAGGCATGATAGAAATTAGCGATGAGGACCAGGAAGAGGACGACAACAAGCAGAAGCGTCTTGTAACTGAGGGGGCAATTGCCCCCTCAGATTTTTGAGCGGTAATTTTTATT
>NW_028150800.1:0-27216 GCF_964638095.1 Poromitra crassiceps | reverse complement strand
CCAAATTTACACAATTGCCTGGTAGGCTTTGTACTGTTGTTGCCAAGGCTCTATTGCCTGGCTATCGTTGGGGAGGCCTCTGCAGTGAATGTAGCCTGGGCATAAAGATGTACTTGTAAGAGGCACCCTGGGCGGGTGTGTATCTACCCTAGACCCCAGGCGTGCAATCATGGTCAGGGATATTGACTGTGACTTAATCCCTGACAACTCAAATCACACTGCCCAGGCGGTTTGATGCCATGTGAATGACTGCTATTATATTAAGACAGTCAGGTGTCTCTTCATAGAGACGTCTTAATAAGACAGATAATTGCCAAGTTGGTTTTTTCCAAAGTAATTGTTCTTCATGGCACGCTAGCGTTAACTAGCTGTTCATCATGGCACGTTTACATTGAATCAGATGTTTACCAGGTTGGCCTTTTCAAAGTGGCTGTTCTACATGGCACGCTAACATCAACTAGCTGTTCATCATGGAACGCCGACATTGAATTTCTCTCTGCTTATTTATTGCCGCAGTGTGTCTTCTAGCCCTGATAAGGGCTTTTCTTCTGCTCTGCTCTTTATCTTGGTCCGCGTGTCTTTGCTTAACGCGTGAAAAAGAACTTAGGTCGTAGAACTTGTCAACTTTAATTTGCAACACGACGCGTTTCGATCATTCAGATCTCATCAGGTGTTCTCCAGTTGACTTTGTGATCAAAAATAGTGTTTTAATAGGTCTTCAATGAAGCTTTGGTGAACAAAGAGCTTTGGCAGCGATGCGGTCTGATTGACTCTCCCCAGCACAGTGAGCTCATGGCAGAGTGAGCCGCTTCACTGGCAGGAGGGGCGTGGCTACGCTCCCACTCTAGAGAAAGTATTTTATTTTACACCTGTGCAAAGCACTTTCTCATACTATTAACCTCTTGCAAAAATTTCCGATTAGAAATTAAATTACTTTAAATAAAAGTAATTAAGAAACAAAAAGAAATGGTTCGAAAATTCCATTCCTTCCACCTTTTGTGGTTGTTTCAATGTTGAGGTGTCACTTTGCAAGGTCGGTAGCCTGCAAAACCGCCTCTTCCAAATATACAAGTTGCATATCCCTGTGTGTTTTGACTGTAGGCCCGTGCCACAGGACAAATTCACTGTGTGGGTCAAATCCCCTGCATCAGGTAAGTAGTTCAAATCACCCTTCCACATGTTTTTCACATCCTGGCATTTATTGGCCTTCAGCATGTGATGTCTCCTTGAATCAATGTTTGAACACCTTTGAATCACAGGATTCGCAAGTGTGCTCCCCACAAGCACTCAGGTACATTACCATGATACAGGATGTAGTACATCACCACAATCATGGAGTCCCCAATATCACTCAAGAGGAGCTCCTCGCCCATCCTGCATCCGCAGGGTCAACACATTGATGGCTAATTTGGGCCTCTAAATTGAGGCATGCTATCACAATTTATCTCACCTCCAGTCCAAATTGATCTATATTATATGTTCATACCAATTAATTGTGGTTAGGCCAGGGAGACCCTTTCCTTTAGGGGTAAACTTGGTTAAGTTTAGGGCCCAGATCAAATTTAAACGTGGATTGGAGGGGTTAGGGTGTGTGTTTATAATCGGATGGGGTTAGTTTAACTGAATGGTTCTTGGTTAAATTTAGCACTAAGGTGGCTTGGTTAAGTTTAGGCATTTAATGGGCTTGGTTAGGTTGTGGGTAAAGGGATAGGCAGTGGCTATGTCAGTATCAGGTGTTAGGTTAAGCTTAGGCACCTGTCTGACATGCCCAAGTAGTGTTAATTTAAGTTTAGGCATGGCCTACAAAGTGCTTTGGTTAAGTTTAGGCACTATTGTGGCTGCTCTGTTTACGACTATGCTTAGTAAATCAGAGTTTATGTCAGTACCAGGTGCCAGACTAGGCCTAGGTACCCGTCTGACATGCCTAAGCAGTGTTAAATTTAGGTTTAGGTATGGCCTTCAAAGTGCTTGGTTGGACTTGTGCACTATTGTGGCTGCTCTGTTTACAACTGTGCTTAGTAAATCAGAGTCAAGGTTCATCCTGGTTACCTTTCTAGGCTCTAAACTTAATGTTAGGTCTTGTAACAGGGTATTGAGTTAGGACACTGCTGTAATTACTCTGTTTACGCCTGTGCTCAGTAAACAAGAGTACATCCTGGTTACATTTCTGGGCTCTAAACTAGGTGTTAGGCCTTGTAACAGGGTATTAAAATGAAGTATAATTGGAGGTGCAAAAGTAACTTAGGTCATAGAAGAGGTTATAGTTCCATCTAGTGGTTGAGAAAAGGCCTAACATGGCTTTAGGGTGTATTGGGATCCAGGCAGGGCTTATGGTGTATGAGTGGAGGCCAGGCAGGGCCCCCAACTCTGCATGTCAGTCATGTCCAATGTTATGTGATTTAAAAATAGGCATCACTTTTTGAGGTCCTGATTATGGTCTTACAGTGGTGTCAAAACATGACCTTTGCCAGACATGACTGTATTATGCAGTTTATTGGCATCCAAGGTCATGTTTTGACCTGTAATGAGGGTTTATTTAACGCTTGTCTATTCGACTGTAGACACTAACTACATTTCACTGCTGCCCAATCTCATCTTATGTGTCCCTTAACTCAGAGTACTAATTGAGTTTAAGCCTTGGGTATAGCGAGCAACGGGGCTGGTCAGTTGATGCAATGCTAGGACGTGGCGGAACTGTTTTGTTCTCATATTCCCAACAATTTGAAGATGAGGGCCTGATCTCTCAGGCGGCAGGAGGCACGAGCGGGTTAGGTTTGGGGGAAGTTGTGTATCCTGGCTCAAACCAGGACACTAATGCATGGGCACATTCTGCTACCGCCTAAGAGACCAGGTGACCCCACCCTCTGTTATGGAATAACATGTGTAGTCGAAGCTTGTTCCCATCACCAGGGTCGCTCCTCCACTATATTTTATCCCTTCAGGTGGCTGCTTTTGAATTAGCTTATGAGATGAACTAAAAGAATGGTTCCCCGAGTTCCGTTCCCGATATGTCTGTATCCTTACCCTCTTTGAGGCCTCAGTTTAAGTTAGGTTATGAGTACACCACTTCTCATTGAGTATTTTGACTAGACAGGCTGGTCTAGTTTGTTGGCCTCCTAGGAGTGTGCCATGGTCAGCATGGATGTCCAAAAGGGCTTCATTACTGACAGACACTAATTGAGCTGCAGACCTTTACAGGGCCTTGCTGCTTGTGGGGATCCTGTTTCTCCCACATATTTCCAGTCTCTGGCTGTGTGCTACAGAGCTGTTACATTCAAACTGATCAGTTGACTCAGTTTATTAATCTCCTAAGGGCGTGTCATGGTCAATGTGGATGTCCCAAAGGTTTACATCTCTGACAGATGACACTGTGGCTATTGTACTCTCTATCCTTATTGGTCAGTTGGTTCTATGTATGTGTGGGGTGCCATGTTGTCCGCAGTTGTTACCCTATATGTTAACTCCATAGATTAATCAGTAGACTTAATTTTTCTTTCCAATGCTACTTAATGCGGGGACATCACCACTCTCACAAATGATTTCTTATGGATGACTTTCAGGAATTATATCATAGGAGGATGGCACCCCATTCATCATGTTACCCCTTCATTGATCCCGTAGGACCCTCCAATTTTATTCCAAATTTACACAATTGCCTGGTAGGCTTTGTACTGTTGTTGCCAAGGCTCTATTGCCTGGCTATCGTTGGGGAGGCCTCTGCAGTGAATGTAGCCTGGGCATAAAGATGTACTTGTAAGAGGCACCCTGGGCGGGTGTGTATCTACCCTAGACCCCAGGCGTGCAATCATGGTCAGGGATATTGACTGTGACTTAATCCCTGACAACTCAAATCACACTGCCCAGGCGGTTTGATGCCATGTGAATGACTGCTATTATATTAAGACAGTCAGGTGTCTCTTCATAGAGACGTCTTAATAAGACAGATAATTGCCAAGTTGGTTTTTTCCAAAGTAATTGTTCTTCATGGCACGCTAGCGTTAACTAGCTGTTCATCATGGCACGTTTACATTGAATCAGATGTTTACCAGGTTGGCCTTTTCAAAGTGGCTGTTCTACATGGCACGCTAACATCAACTAGCTGTTCATCATGGAACGCCGACATTGAATTTCTCTCTGCTTATTTATTGCCGCAGTGTGTCTTCTAGCCCTGATAAGGGCTTTTCTTCTGCTCTGCTCTTTATCTTGGTCCGCGTGTCTTTGCTTAACGCGTGAAAAAGAACTTAGGTCGTAGAACTTGTCAACTTTAATTTGCAACACGACGCGTTTCGATCATTCAGATCTCATCAGGTGTTCTCCAGTTGACTTTGTGATCAAAAATAGTGTTTTAATAGGTCTTCAATGAAGCTTTGGTGAACAAAGAGCTTTGGCAGCGATGCGGTCTGATTGACTCTCCCCAGCACAGTGAGCTCATGGCAGAGTGAGCCGCTTCACTGGCAGGAGGGGCGTGGCTACGCTCCCACTCTAGAGAAAGTATTTTATTTTACACCTGTGCAAAGCACTTTCTCATACTATTAACCTCTTGCAAAAATTTCCGATTAGAAATTAAATTACTTTAAATAAAAGTAATTAAGAAACAAAAAGAAATGGTTCGAAAATTCCATTCCTTCCACCTTTTGTGGTTGTTTCAATGTTGAGGTGTCACTTTGCAAGGTCGGTAGCCTGCAAAACCGCCTCTTCCAAATATACAAGTTGCATATCCCTGTGTGTTTTGACTGTAGGCCCGTGCCACAGGACAAATTCACTGTGTGGGTCAAATCCCCTGCATCAGGTAAGTAGTTCAAATCACCCTTCCACATGTTTTTCACATCCTGGCATTTATTGGCCTTCAGCATGTGATGTCTCCTTGAATCAATGTTTGAACACCTTTGAATCACAGGATTCGCAAGTGTGCTCCCCACAAGCACTCAGGTACATTACCATGATACAGGATGTAGTACATCACCACAATCATGGAGTCCCCAATATCACTCAAGAGGAGCTCCTCGCCCATCCTGCATCCGCAGGGTCAACACATTGATGGCTAATTTGGGCCTCTAAATTGAGGCATGCTATCACAATTTATCTCACCTCCAGTCCAAATTGATCTATATTATATGTTCATACCAATTAATTGTGGTTAGGCCAGGGAGACCCTTTCCTTTAGGGGTAAACTTGGTTAAGTTTAGGGCCCAGATCAAATTTAAACGTGGATTGGAGGGGTTAGGGTGTGTGTTTATAATCGGATGGGGTTAGTTTAACTGAATGGTTCTTGGTTAAATTTAGCACTAAGGTGGCTTGGTTAAGTTTAGGCATTTAATGGGCTTGGTTAGGTTGTGGGTAAAGGGATAGGCAGTGGCTATGTCAGTATCAGGTGTTAGGTTAAGCTTAGGCACCTGTCTGACATGCCCAAGTAGTGTTAATTTAAGTTTAGGCATGGCCTACAAAGTGCTTTGGTTAAGTTTAGGCACTATTGTGGCTGCTCTGTTTACGACTATGCTTAGTAAATCAGAGTTTATGTCAGTACCAGGTGCCAGACTAGGCCTAGGTACCCGTCTGACATGCCTAAGCAGTGTTAAATTTAGGTTTAGGTATGGCCTTCAAAGTGCTTGGTTGGACTTGTGCACTATTGTGGCTGCTCTGTTTACAACTGTGCTTAGTAAATCAGAGTCAAGGTTCATCCTGGTTACCTTTCTAGGCTCTAAACTTAATGTTAGGTCTTGTAACAGGGTATTGAGTTAGGACACTGCTGTAATTACTCTGTTTACGCCTGTGCTCAGTAAACAAGAGTACATCCTGGTTACATTTCTGGGCTCTAAACTAGGTGTTAGGCCTTGTAACAGGGTATTAAAATGAAGTATAATTGGAGGTGCAAAAGTAACTTAGGTCATAGAAGAGGTTATAGTTCCATCTAGTGGTTGAGAAAAGGCCTAACATGGCTTTAGGGTGTATTGGGATCCAGGCAGGGCTTATGGTGTATGAGTGGAGGCCAGGCAGGGCCCCCAACTCTGCATGTCAGTCATGTCCAATGTTATGTGATTTAAAAATAGGCATCACTTTTTGAGGTCCTGATTATGGTCTTACAGTGGTGTCAAAACATGACCTTTGCCAGACATGACTGTATTATGCAGTTTATTGGCATCCAAGGTCATGTTTTGACCTGTAATGAGGGTTTATTTAACGCTTGTCTATTCGACTGTAGACACTAACTACATTTCACTGCTGCCCAATCTCATCTTATGTGTCCCTTAACTCAGAGTACTAATTGAGTTTAAGCCTTGGGTATAGCGAGCAACGGGGCTGGTCAGTTGATGCAATGCTAGGACGTGGCGGAACTGTTTTGTTCTCATATTCCCAACAATTTGAAGATGAGGGCCTGATCTCTCAGGCGGCAGGAGGCACGAGCGGGTTAGGTTTGGGGGAAGTTGTGTATCCTGGCTCAAACCAGGACACTAATGCATGGGCACATTCTGCTACCGCCTAAGAGACCAGGTGACCCCACCCTCTGTTATGGAATAACATGTGTAGTCGAAGCTTGTTCCCATCACCAGGGTCGCTCCTCCACTATATTTTATCCCTTCAGGTGGCTGCTTTTGAATTAGCTTATGAGATGAACTAAAAGAATGGTTCCCCGAGTTCCGTTCCCGATATGTCTGTATCCTTACCCTCTTTGAGGCCTCAGTTTAAGTTAGGTTATGAGTACACCACTTCTCATTGAGTATTTTGACTAGACAGGCTGGTCTAGTTTGTTGGCCTCCTAGGAGTGTGCCATGGTCAGCATGGATGTCCAAAAGGGCTTCATTACTGACAGACACTAATTGAGCTGCAGACCTTTACAGGGCCTTGCTGCTTGTGGGGATCCTGTTTCTCCCACATATTTCCAGTCTCTGGCTGTGTGCTACAGAGCTGTTACATTCAAACTGATCAGTTGACTCAGTTTATTAATCTCCTAAGGGCGTGTCATGGTCAATGTGGATGTCCCAAAGGTTTACATCTCTGACAGATGACACTGTGGCTATTGTACTCTCTATCCTTATTGGTCAGTTGGTTCTATGTATGTGTGGGGTGCCATGTTGTCCGCAGTTGTTACCCTATATGTTAACTCCATAGATTAATCAGTAGACTTAATTTTTCTTTCCAATGCTACTTAATGCGGGGACATCACCACTCTCACAAATGATTTCTTATGGATGACTTTCAGGAATTATATCATAGGAGGATGGCACCCCATTCATCATGTTACCCCTTCATTGATCCCGTAGGACCCTCCAATTTTATTCCAAATTTACACAATTGCCTGGTAGGCTTTGTACTGTTGTTGCCAAGGCTCTATTGCCTGGCTATCGTTGGGGAGGCCTCTGCAGTGAATGTAGCCTGGGCATAAAGATGTACTTGTAAGAGGCACCCTGGGCGGGTGTGTATCTACCCTAGACCCCAGGCGTGCAATCATGGTCAGGGATATTGACTGTGACTTAATCCCTGACAACTCAAATCACACTGCCCAGGCGGTTTGATGCCATGTGAATG
Organism: Poromitra crassiceps; assembly: GCF_964638095.1. Taxonomy (NCBI): domain Eukaryota; kingdom Metazoa; phylum Chordata; class Actinopteri; order Beryciformes; family Melamphaidae; genus Poromitra; species Poromitra crassiceps. The sequence continues at coordinate 19,692 of NW_028150800.1, read as the reverse complement.
ACTGCTATTATATTAAGACAGTCAGGTGTCTCTTCATAGAGACGTCTTAATAAGACAGATAATTGCCAAGTTGGTTTTTTCCAAAGTAATTGTTCTTCATGGCACGCTAGCGTTAACTAGCTGTTCATCATGGCACGTTTACATTGAATCAGATGTTTACCAGGTTGGCCTTTTCAAAGTGGCTGTTCTACATGGCACGCTAACATCAACTAGCTGTTCATCATGGAACGCCGACATTGAATTTCTCTCTGCTTATTTATTGCCGCAGTGTGTCTTCTAGCCCTGATAAGGGCTTTTCTTCTGCTCTGCTCTTTATCTTGGTCCGCGTGTCTTTGCTTAACGCGTGAAAAAGAACTTAGGTCGTAGAACTTGTCAACTTTAATTTGCAACACGACGCGTTTCGATCATTCAGATCTCATCAGGTGTTCTCCAGTTGACTTTGTGATCAAAAATAGTGTTTTAATAGGTCTTCAATGAAGCTTTGGTGAACAAAGAGCTTTGGCAGCGATGCGGTCTGATTGACTCTCCCCAGCACAGTGAGCTCATGGCAGAGTGAGCCGCTTCACTGGCAGGAGGGGCGTGGCTACGCTCCCACTCTAGAGAAAGTATTTTATTTTACACCTGTGCAAAGCACTTTCTCATACTATTAACCTCTTGCAAAAATTTCCGATTAGAAATTAAATTACTTTAAATAAAAGTAATTAAGAAACAAAAAGAAATGGTTCGAAAATTCCATTCCTTCCACCTTTTGTGGTTGTTTCAATGTTGAGGTGTCACTTTGCAAGGTCGGTAGCCTGCAAAACCGCCTCTTCCAAATATACAAGTTGCATATCCCTGTGTGTTTTGACTGTAGGCCCGTGCCACAGGACAAATTCACTGTGTGGGTCAAATCCCCTGCATCAGGTAAGTAGTTCAAATCACCCTTCCACATGTTTTTCACATCCTGGCATTTATTGGCCTTCAGCATGTGATGTCTCCTTGAATCAATGTTTGAACACCTTTGAATCACAGGATTCGCAAGTGTGCTCCCCACAAGCACTCAGGTACATTACCATGATACAGGATGTAGTACATCACCACAATCATGGAGTCCCCAATATCACTCAAGAGGAGCTCCTCGCCCATCCTGCATCCGCAGGGTCAACACATTGATGGCTAATTTGGGCCTCTAAATTGAGGCATGCTATCACAATTTATCTCACCTCCAGTCCAAATTGATCTATATTATATGTTCATACCAATTAATTGTGGTTAGGCCAGGGAGACCCTTTCCTTTAGGGGTAAACTTGGTTAAGTTTAGGGCCCAGATCAAATTTAAACGTGGATTGGAGGGGTTAGGGTGTGTGTTTATAATCGGATGGGGTTAGTTTAACTGAATGGTTCTTGGTTAAATTTAGCACTAAGGTGGCTTGGTTAAGTTTAGGCATTTAATGGGCTTGGTTAGGTTGTGGGTAAAGGGATAGGCAGTGGCTATGTCAGTATCAGGTGTTAGGTTAAGCTTAGGCACCTGTCTGACATGCCCAAGTAGTGTTAATTTAAGTTTAGGCATGGCCTACAAAGTGCTTTGGTTAAGTTTAGGCACTATTGTGGCTGCTCTGTTTACGACTATGCTTAGTAAATCAGAGTTTATGTCAGTACCAGGTGCCAGACTAGGCCTAGGTACCCGTCTGACATGCCTAAGCAGTGTTAAATTTAGGTTTAGGTATGGCCTTCAAAGTGCTTGGTTGGACTTGTGCACTATTGTGGCTGCTCTGTTTACAACTGTGCTTAGTAAATCAGAGTCAAGGTTCATCCTGGTTACCTTTCTAGGCTCTAAACTTAATGTTAGGTCTTGTAACAGGGTATTGAGTTAGGACACTGCTGTAATTACTCTGTTTACGCCTGTGCTCAGTAAACAAGAGTACATCCTGGTTACATTTCTGGGCTCTAAACTAGGTGTTAGGCCTTGTAACAGGGTATTAAAATGAAGTATAATTGGAGGTGCAAAAGTAACTTAGGTCATAGAAGAGGTTATAGTTCCATCTAGTGGTTGAGAAAAGGCCTAACATGGCTTTAGGGTGTATTGGGATCCAGGCAGGGCTTATGGTGTATGAGTGGAGGCCAGGCAGGGCCCCCAACTCTGCATGTCAGTCATGTCCAATGTTATGTGATTTAAAAATAGGCATCACTTTTTGAGGTCCTGATTATGGTCTTACAGTGGTGTCAAAACATGACCTTTGCCAGACATGACTGTATTATGCAGTTTATTGGCATCCAAGGTCATGTTTTGACCTGTAATGAGGGTTTATTTAACGCTTGTCTATTCGACTGTAGACACTAACTACATTTCACTGCTGCCCAATCTCATCTTATGTGTCCCTTAACTCAGAGTACTAATTGAGTTTAAGCCTTGGGTATAGCGAGCAACGGGGCTGGTCAGTTGATGCAATGCTAGGACGTGGCGGAACTGTTTTGTTCTCATATTCCCAACAATTTGAAGATGAGGGCCTGATCTCTCAGGCGGCAGGAGGCACGAGCGGGTTAGGTTTGGGGGAAGTTGTGTATCCTGGCTCAAACCAGGACACTAATGCATGGGCACATTCTGCTACCGCCTAAGAGACCAGGTGACCCCACCCTCTGTTATGGAATAACATGTGTAGTCGAAGCTTGTTCCCATCACCAGGGTCGCTCCTCCACTATATTTTATCCCTTCAGGTGGCTGCTTTTGAATTAGCTTATGAGATGAACTAAAAGAATGGTTCCCCGAGTTCCGTTCCCGATATGTCTGTATCCTTACCCTCTTTGAGGCCTCAGTTTAAGTTAGGTTATGAGTACACCACTTCTCATTGAGTATTTTGACTAGACAGGCTGGTCTAGTTTGTTGGCCTCCTAGGAGTGTGCCATGGTCAGCATGGATGTCCAAAAGGGCTTCATTACTGACAGACACTAATTGAGCTGCAGACCTTTACAGGGCCTTGCTGCTTGTGGGGATCCTGTTTCTCCCACATATTTCCAGTCTCTGGCTGTGTGCTACAGAGCTGTTACATTCAAACTGATCAGTTGACTCAGTTTATTAATCTCCTAAGGGCGTGTCATGGTCAATGTGGATGTCCCAAAGGTTTACATCTCTGACAGATGACACTGTGGCTATTGTACTCTCTATCCTTATTGGTCAGTTGGTTCTATGTATGTGTGGGGTGCCATGTTGTCCGCAGTTGTTACCCTATATGTTAACTCCATAGATTAATCAGTAGACTTAATTTTTCTTTCCAATGCTACTTAATGCGGGGACATCACCACTCTCACAAATGATTTCTTATGGATGACTTTCAGGAATTATATCATAGGAGGATGGCACCCCATTCATCATGTTACCCCTTCATTGATCCCGTAGGACCCTCCAATTTTATTCCAAATTTACACAATTGCCTGGTAGGCTTTGTACTGTTGTTGCCAAGGCTCTATTGCCTGGCTATCGTTGGGGAGGCCTCTGCAGTGAATGTAGCCTGGGCATAAAGATGTACTTGTAAGAGGCACCCTGGGCGGGTGTGTATCTACCCTAGACCCCAGGCGTGCAATCATGGTCAGGGATATTGACTGTGACTTAATCCCTGACAACTCAAATCACACTGCCCAGGCGGTTTGATGCCATGTGAATGACTGCTATTATATTAAGACAGTCAGGTGTCTCTTCATAGAGACGTCTTAATAAGACAGATAATTGCCAAGTTGGTTTTTTCCAAAGTAATTGTTCTTCATGGCACGCTAGCGTTAACTAGCTGTTCATCATGGCACGTTTACATTGAATCAGATGTTTACCAGGTTGGCCTTTTCAAAGTGGCTGTTCTACATGGCACGCTAACATCAACTAGCTGTTCATCATGGAACGCCGACATTGAATTTCTCTCTGCTTATTTATTGCCGCAGTGTGTCTTCTAGCCCTGATAAGGGCTTTTCTTCTGCTCTGCTCTTTATCTTGGTCCGCGTGTCTTTGCTTAACGCGTGAAAAAGAACTTAGGTCGTAGAACTTGTCAACTTTAATTTGCAACACGACGCGTTTCGATCATTCAGATCTCATCAGGTGTTCTCCAGTTGACTTTGTGATCAAAAATAGTGTTTTAATAGGTCTTCAATGAAGCTTTGGTGAACAAAGAGCTTTGGCAGCGATGCGGTCTGATTGACTCTCCCCAGCACAGTGAGCTCATGGCAGAGTGAGCCGCTTCACTGGCAGGAGGGGCGTGGCTACGCTCCCACTCTAGAGAAAGTATTTTATTTTACACCTGTGCAAAGCACTTTCTCATACTATTAACCTCTTGCAAAAATTTCCGATTAGAAATTAAATTACTTTAAATAAAAGTAATTAAGAAACAAAAAGAAATGGTTCGAAAATTCCATTCCTTCCACCTTTTGTGGTTGTTTCAATGTTGAGGTGTCACTTTGCAAGGTCGGTAGCCTGCAAAACCGCCTCTTCCAAATATACAAGTTGCATATCCCTGTGTGTTTTGACTGTAGGCCCGTGCCACAGGACAAATTCACTGTGTGGGTCAAATCCCCTGCATCAGGTAAGTAGTTCAAATCACCCTTCCACATGTTTTTCACATCCTGGCATTTATTGGCCTTCAGCATGTGATGTCTCCTTGAATCAATGTTTGAACACCTTTGAATCACAGGATTCGCAAGTGTGCTCCCCACAAGCACTCAGGTACATTACCATGATACAGGATGTAGTACATCACCACAATCATGGAGTCCCCAATATCACTCAAGAGGAGCTCCTCGCCCATCCTGCATCCGCAGGGTCAACACATTGATGGCTAATTTGGGCCTCTAAATTGAGGCATGCTATCACAATTTATCTCACCTCCAGTCCAAATTGATCTATATTATATGTTCATACCAATTAATTGTGGTTAGGCCAGGGAGACCCTTTCCTTTAGGGGTAAACTTGGTTAAGTTTAGGGCCCAGATCAAATTTAAACGTGGATTGGAGGGGTTAGGGTGTGTGTTTATAATCGGATGGGGTTAGTTTAACTGAATGGTTCTTGGTTAAATTTAGCACTAAGGTGGCTTGGTTAAGTTTAGGCATTTAATGGGCTTGGTTAGGTTGTGGGTAAAGGGATAGGCAGTGGCTATGTCAGTATCAGGTGTTAGGTTAAGCTTAGGCACCTGTCTGACATGCCCAAGTAGTGTTAATTTAAGTTTAGGCATGGCCTACAAAGTGCTTTGGTTAAGTTTAGGCACTATTGTGGCTGCTCTGTTTACGACTATGCTTAGTAAATCAGAGTTTATGTCAGTACCAGGTGCCAGACTAGGCCTAGGTACCCGTCTGACATGCCTAAGCAGTGTTAAATTTAGGTTTAGGTATGGCCTTCAAAGTGCTTGGTTGGACTTGTGCACTATTGTGGCTGCTCTGTTTACAACTGTGCTTAGTAAATCAGAGTCAAGGTTCATCCTGGTTACCTTTCTAGGCTCTAAACTTAATGTTAGGTCTTGTAACAGGGTATTGAGTTAGGACACTGCTGTAATTACTCTGTTTACGCCTGTGCTCAGTAAACAAGAGTACATCCTGGTTACATTTCTGGGCTCTAAACTAGGTGTTAGGCCTTGTAACAGGGTATTAAAATGAAGTATAATTGGAGGTGCAAAAGTAACTTAGGTCATAGAAGAGGTTATAGTTCCATCTAGTGGTTGAGAAAAGGCCTAACATGGCTTTAGGGTGTATTGGGATCCAGGCAGGGCTTATGGTGTATGAGTGGAGGCCAGGCAGGGCCCCCAACTCTGCATGTCAGTCATGTCCAATGTTATGTGATTTAAAAATAGGCATCACTTTTTGAGGTCCTGATTATGGTCTTACAGTGGTGTCAAAACATGACCTTTGCCAGACATGACTGTATTATGCAGTTTATTGGCATCCAAGGTCATGTTTTGACCTGTAATGAGGGTTTATTTAACGCTTGTCTATTCGACTGTAGACACTAACTACATTTCACTGCTGCCCAATCTCATCTTATGTGTCCCTTAACTCAGAGTACTAATTGAGTTTAAGCCTTGGGTATAGCGAGCAACGGGGCTGGTCAGTTGATGCAATGCTAGGACGTGGCGGAACTGTTTTGTTCTCATATTCCCAACAATTTGAAGATGAGGGCCTGATCTCTCAGGCGGCAGGAGGCACGAGCGGGTTAGGTTTGGGGGAAGTTGTGTATCCTGGCTCAAACCAGGACACTAATGCATGGGCACATTCTGCTACCGCCTAAGAGACCAGGTGACCCCACCCTCTGTTATGGAATAACATGTGTAGTCGAAGCTTGTTCCCATCACCAGGGTCGCTCCTCCACTATATTTTATCCCTTCAGGTGGCTGCTTTTGAATTAGCTTATGAGATGAACTAAAAGAATGGTTCCCCGAGTTCCGTTCCCGATATGTCTGTATCCTTACCCTCTTTGAGGCCTCAGTTTAAGTTAGGTTATGAGTACACCACTTCTCATTGAGTATTTTGACTAGACAGGCTGGTCTAGTTTGTTGGCCTCCTAGGAGTGTGCCATGGTCAGCATGGATGTCCAAAAGGGCTTCATTACTGACAGACACTAATTGAGCTGCAGACCTTTACAGGGCCTTGCTGCTTGTGGGGATCCTGTTTCTCCCACATATTTCCAGTCTCTGGCTGTGTGCTACAGAGCTGTTACATTCAAACTGATCAGTTGACTCAGTTTATTAATCTCCTAAGGGCGTGTCATGGTCAATGTGGATGTCCCAAAGGTTTACATCTCTGACAGATGACACTGTGGCTATTGTACTCTCTATCCTTATTGGTCAGTTGGTTCTATGTATGTGTGGGGTGCCATGTTGTCCGCAGTTGTTACCCTATATGTTAACTCCATAGATTAATCAGTAGACTTAATTTTTCTTTCCAATGCTACTTAATGCGGGGACATCACCACTCTCACAAATGATTTCTTATGGATGACTTTCAGGAATTATATCATAGGAGGATGGCACCCCATTCATCATGTTACCCCTTCATTGATCCCGTAGGACCCTCCAATTTTATTCCAAATTTACACAATTGCCTGGTAGGCTTTGTACTGTTGTTGCCAAGGCTCTATTGCCTGGCTATCGTTGGGGAGGCCTCTGCAGTGAATGTAGCCTGGGCATAAAGATGTACTTGTAAGAGGCACCCTGGGCGGGTGTGTATCTACCCTAGACCCCAGGCGTGCAATCATGGTCAGGGATATTGACTGTGACTTAATCCCTGACAACTCAAATCACACTGCCCAGGCGGTTTGATGCCATGTGAATGACTGCTATTATATTAAGACAGTCAGGTGTCTCTTCATAGAGACGTCTTAATAAGACAGATAATTGCCAAGTTGGTTTTTTCCAAAGTAATTGTTCTTCATGGCACGCTAGCGTTAACTAGCTGTTCATCATGGCACGTTTACATTGAATCAGATGTTTACCAGGTTGGCCTTTTCAAAGTGGCTGTTCTACATGGCACGCTAACATCAACTAGCTGTTCATCATGGAACGCCGACATTGAATTTCTCTCTGCTTATTTATTGCCGCAGTGTGTCTTCTAGCCCTGATAAGGGCTTTTCTTCTGCTCTGCTCTTTATCTTGGTCCGCGTGTCTTTGCTTAACGCGTGAAAAAGAACTTAGGTCGTAGAACTTGTCAACTTTAATTTGCAACACGACGCGTTTCGATCATTCAGATCTCATCAGGTGTTCTCCAGTTGACTTTGTGATCAAAAATAGTGTTTTAATAGGTCTTCAATGAAGCTTTGGTGAACAAAGAGCTTTGGCAGCGATGCGGTCTGATTGACTCTCCCCAGCACAGTGAGCTCATGGCAGAGTGAGCCGCTTCACTGGCAGGAGGGGCGTGGCTACGCTCCCACTCTAGAGAAAGTATTTTATTTTACACCTGTGCAAAGCACTTTCTCATACTATTAACCTCTTGCAAAAATTTCCGATTAGAAATTAAATTACTTTAAATAAAAGTAATTAAGAAACAAAAAGAAATGGTTCGAAAATTCCATTCCTTCCACCTTTTGTGGTTGTTTCAATGTTGAGGTGTCACTTTGCAAGGTCGGTAGCCTGCAAAACCGCCTCTTCCAAATATACAAGTTGCATATCCCTGTGTGTTTTGACTGTAGGCCCGTGCCACAGGACAAATTCACTGTGTGGGTCAAATCCCCTGCATCAGGTAAGTAGTTCAAATCACCCTTCCACATGTTTTTCACATCCTGGCATTTATTGGCCTTCAGCATGTGATGTCTCCTTGAATCAATGTTTGAACACCTTTGAATCACAGGATTCGCAAGTGTGCTCCCCACAAGCACTCAGGTACATTACCATGATACAGGATGTAGTACATCACCACAATCATGGAGTCCCCAATATCACTCAAGAGGAGCTCCTCGCCCATCCTGCATCCGCAGGGTCAACACATTGATGGCTAATTTGGGCCTCTAAATTGAGGCATGCTATCACAATTTATCTCACCTCCAGTCCAAATTGATCTATATTATATGTTCATACCAATTAATTGTGGTTAGGCCAGGGAGACCCTTTCCTTTAGGGGTAAACTTGGTTAAGTTTAGGGCCCAGATCAAATTTAAACGTGGATTGGAGGGGTTAGGGTGTGTGTTTATAATCGGATGGGGTTAGTTTAACTGAATGGTTCTTGGTTAAATTTAGCACTAAGGTGGCTTGGTTAAGTTTAGGCATTTAATGGGCTTGGTTAGGTTGTGGGTAAAGGGATAGGCAGTGGCTATGTCAGTATCAGGTGTTAGGTTAAGCTTAGGCACCTGTCTGACATGCCCAAGTAGTGTTAATTTAAGTTTAGGCATGGCCTACAAAGTGCTTTGGTTAAGTTTAGGCACTATTGTGGCTGCTCTGTTTACGACTATGCTTAGTAAATCAGAGTTTATGTCAGTACCAGGTGCCAGACTAGGCCTAGGTACCCGTCTGACATGCCTAAGCAGTGTTAAATTTAGGTTTAGGTATGGCCTTCAAAGTGCTTGGTTGGACTTGTGCACTATTGTGGCTGCTCTGTTTACAACTGTGCTTAGTAAATCAGAGTCAAGGTTCATCCTGGTTACCTTTCTAGGCTCTAAACTTAATGTTAGGTCTTGTAACAGGGTATTGAGTTAGGACACTGCTGTAATTACTCTGTTTACGCCTGTGCTCAGTAAACAAGAGTACATCCTGGTTACATTTCTGGGCTCTAAACTAGGTGTTAGGCCTTGTAACAGGGTATTAAAATGAAGTATAATTGGAGGTGCAAAAGTAACTTAGGTCATAGAAGAGGTTATAGTTCCATCTAGTGGTTGAGAAAAGGCCTAACATGGCTTTAGGGTGTATTGGGATCCAGGCAGGGCTTATGGTGTATGAGTGGAGGCCAGGCAGGGCCCCCAACTCTGCATGTCAGTCATGTCCAATGTTATGTGATTTAAAAATAGGCATCACTTTTTGAGGTCCTGATTATGGTCTTACAGTGGTGTCAAAACATGACCTTTGCCAGACATGACTGTATTATGCAGTTTATTGGCATCCAAGGTCATGTTTTGACCTGTAATGAGGGTTTATTTAACGCTTGTCTATTCGACTGTAGACACTAACTACATTTCACTGCTGCCCAATCTCATCTTATGTGTCCCTTAACTCAGAGTACTAATTGAGTTTAAGCCTTGGGTATAGCGAGCAACGGGGCTGGTCAGTTGATGCAATGCTAGGACGTGGCGGAACTGTTTTGTTCTCATATTCCCAACAATTTGAAGATGAGGGCCTGATCTCTCAGGCGGCAGGAGGCACGAGCGGGTTAGGTTTGGGGGAAGTTGTGTATCCTGGCTCAAACCAGGACACTAATGCATGGGCACATTCTGCTACCGCCTAAGAGACCAGGTGACCCCACCCTCTGTTATGGAATAACATGTGTAGTCGAAGCTTGTTCCCATCACCAGGGTCGCTCCTCCACTATATTTTATCCCTTCAGGTGGCTGCTTTTGAATTAGCTTATGAGATGAACTAAAAGAATGGTTCCCCGAGTTCCGTTCCCGATATGTCTGTATCCTTACCCTCTTTGAGGCCTCAGTTTAAGTTAGGTTATGAGTACACCACTTCTCATTGAGTATTTTGACTAGACAGGCTGGTCTAGTTTGTTGGCCTCCTAGGAGTGTGCCATGGTCAGCATGGATGTCCAAAAGGGCTTCATTACTGACAGACACTAATTGAGCTGCAGACCTTTACAGGGCCTTGCTGCTTGTGGGGATCCTGTTTCTCCCACATATTTCCAGTCTCTGGCTGTGTGCTACAGAGCTGTTACATTCAAACTGATCAGTTGACTCAGTTTATTAATCTCCTAAGGGCGTGTCATGGTCAATGTGGATGTCCCAAAGGTTTACATCTCTGACAGATGACACTGTGGCTATTGTACTCTCTATCCTTATTGGTCAGTTGGTTCTATGTATGTGTGGGGTGCCATGTTGTCCGCAGTTGTTACCCTATATGTTAACTCCATAGATTAATCAGTAGACTTAATTTTTCTTTCCAATGCTACTTAATGCGGGGACATCACCACTCTCACAAATGATTTCTTATGGATGACTTTCAGGAATTATATCATAGGAGGATGGCACCCCATTCATCATGTTACCCCTTCATTGATCCCGTAGGACCCTCCAATTTTATTCCAAATTTACACAATTGCCTGGTAGGCTTTGTACTGTTGTTGCCAAGGCTCTATTGCCTGGCTATCGTTGGGGAGGCCTCTGCAGTGAATGTAGCCTGGGCATAAAGATGTACTTGTAAGAGGCACCCTGGGCGGGTGTGTATCTACCCTAGACCCCAGGCGTGCAATCATGGTCAGGGATATTGACTGTGACTTAATCCCTGACAACTCAAATCACACTGCCCAGGCGGTTTGATGCCATGTGAATGACTGCTATTATATTAAGACAGTCAGGTGTCTCTTCATAGAGACGTCTTAATAAGACAGATAATTGCCAAGTTGGTTTTTTCCAAAGTAATTGTTCTTCATGGCACGCTAGCGTTAACTAGCTGTTCATCATGGCACGTTTACATTGAATCAGATGTTTACCAGGTTGGCCTTTTCAAAGTGGCTGTTCTACATGGCACGCTAACATCAACTAGCTGTTCATCATGGAACGCCGACATTGAATTTCTCTCTGCTTATTTATTGCCGCAGTGTGTCTTCTAGCCCTGATAAGGGCTTTTCTTCTGCTCTGCTCTTTATCTTGGTCCGCGTGTCTTTGCTTAACGCGTGAAAAAGAACTTAGGTCGTAGAACTTGTCAACTTTAATTTGCAACACGACGCGTTTCGATCATTCAGATCTCATCAGGTGTTCTCCAGTTGACTTTGTGATCAAAAATAGTGTTTTAATAGGTCTTCAATGAAGCTTTGGTGAACAAAGAGCTTTGGCAGCGATGCGGTCTGATTGACTCTCCCCAGCACAGTGAGCTCATGGCAGAGTGAGCCGCTTCACTGGCAGGAGGGGCGTGGCTACGCTCCCACTCTAGAGAAAGTATTTTATTTTACACCTGTGCAAAGCACTTTCTCATACTATTAACCTCTTGCAAAAATTTCCGATTAGAAATTAAATTACTTTAAATAAAAGTAATTAAGAAACAAAAAGAAATGGTTCGAAAATTCCATTCCTTCCACCTTTTGTGGTTGTTTCAATGTTGAGGTGTCACTTTGCAAGGTCGGTAGCCTGCAAAACCGCCTCTTCCAAATATACAAGTTGCATATCCCTGTGTGTTTTGACTGTAGGCCCGTGCCACAGGACAAATTCACTGTGTGGGTCAAATCCCCTGCATCAGGTAAGTAGTTCAAATCACCCTTCCACATGTTTTTCACATCCTGGCATTTATTGGCCTTCAGCATGTGATGTCTCCTTGAATCAATGTTTGAACACCTTTGAATCACAGGATTCGCAAGTGTGCTCCCCACAAGCACTCAGGTACATTACCATGATACAGGATGTAGTACATCACCACAATCATGGAGTCCCCAATATCACTCAAGAGGAGCTCCTCGCCCATCCTGCATCCGCAGGGTCAACACATTGATGGCTAATTTGGGCCTCTAAATTGAGGCATGCTATCACAATTTATCTCACCTCCAGTCCAAATTGATCTATATTATATGTTCATACCAATTAATTGTGGTTAGGCCAGGGAGACCCTTTCCTTTAGGGGTAAACTTGGTTAAGTTTAGGGCCCAGATCAAATTTAAACGTGGATTGGAGGGGTTAGGGTGTGTGTTTATAATCGGATGGGGTTAGTTTAACTGAATGGTTCTTGGTTAAATTTAGCACTAAGGTGGCTTGGTTAAGTTTAGGCATTTAATGGGCTTGGTTAGGTTGTGGGTAAAGGGATAGGCAGTGGCTATGTCAGTATCAGGTGTTAGGTTAAGCTTAGGCACCTGTCTGACATGCCCAAGTAGTGTTAATTTAAGTTTAGGCATGGCCTACAAAGTGCTTTGGTTAAGTTTAGGCACTATTGTGGCTGCTCTGTTTACGACTATGCTTAGTAAATCAGAGTTTATGTCAGTACCAGGTGCCAGACTAGGCCTAGGTACCCGTCTGACATGCCTAAGCAGTGTTAAATTTAGGTTTAGGTATGGCCTTCAAAGTGCTTGGTTGGACTTGTGCACTATTGTGGCTGCTCTGTTTACAACTGTGCTTAGTAAATCAGAGTCAAGGTTCATCCTGGTTACCTTTCTAGGCTCTAAACTTAATGTTAGGTCTTGTAACAGGGTATTGAGTTAGGACACTGCTGTAATTACTCTGTTTACGCCTGTGCTCAGTAAACAAGAGTACATCCTGGTTACATTTCTGGGCTCTAAACTAGGTGTTAGGCCTTGTAACAGGGTATTAAAATGAAGTATAATTGGAGGTGCAAAAGTAACTTAGGTCATAGAAGAGGTTATAGTTCCATCTAGTGGTTGAGAAAAGGCCTAACATGGCTTTAGGGTGTATTGGGATCCAGGCAGGGCTTATGGTGTATGAGTGGAGGCCAGGCAGGGCCCCCAACTCTGCATGTCAGTCATGTCCAATGTTATGTGATTTAAAAATAGGCATCACTTTTTGAGGTCCTGATTATGGTCTTACAGTGGTGTCAAAACATGACCTTTGCCAGACATGACTGTATTATGCAGTTTATTGGCATCCAAGGTCATGTTTTGACCTGTAATGAGGGTTTATTTAACGCTTGTCTATTCGACTGTAGACACTAACTACATTTCACTGCTGCCCAATCTCATCTTATGTGTCCCTTAACTCAGAGTACTAATTGAGTTTAAGCCTTGGGTATAGCGAGCAACGGGGCTGGTCAGTTGATGCAATGCTAGGACGTGGCGGAACTGTTTTGTTCTCATATTCCCAACAATTTGAAGATGAGGGCCTGATCTCTCAGGCGGCAGGAGGCACGAGCGGGTTAGGTTTGGGGGAAGTTGTGTATCCTGGCTCAAACCAGGACACTAATGCATGGGCACATTCTGCTACCGCCTAAGAGACCAGGTGACCCCACCCTCTGTTATGGAATAACATGTGTAGTCGAAGCTTGTTCCCATCACCAGGGTCGCTCCTCCACTATATTTTATCCCTTCAGGTGGCTGCTTTTGAATTAGCTTATGAGATGAACTAAAAGAATGGTTCCCCGAGTTCCGTTCCCGATATGTCTGTATCCTTACCCTCTTTGAGGCCTCAGTTTAAGTTAGGTTATGAGTACACCACTTCTCATTGAGTATTTTGACTAGACAGGCTGGTCTAGTTTGTTGGCCTCCTAGGAGTGTGCCATGGTCAGCATGGATGTCCAAAAGGGCTTCATTACTGACAGACACTAATTGAGCTGCAGACCTTTACAGGGCCTTGCTGCTTGTGGGGATCCTGTTTCTCCCACATATTTCCAGTCTCTGGCTGTGTGCTACAGAGCTGTTACATTCAAACTGATCAGTTGACTCAGTTTATTAATCTCCTAAGGGCGTGTCATGGTCAATGTGGATGTCCCAAAGGTTTACATCTCTGACAGATGACACTGTGGCTATTGTACTCTCTATCCTTATTGGTCAGTTGGTTCTATGTATGTGTGGGGTGCCATGTTGTCCGCAGTTGTTACCCTATATGTTAACTCCATAGATTAATCAGTAGACTTAATTTTTCTTTCCAATGCTACTTAATGCGGGGACATCACCACTCTCACAAATGATTTCTTATGGATGACTTTCAGGAATTATATCATAGGAGGATGGCACCCCATTCATCATGTTACCCCTTCATTGATCCCGTAGGACCCTCCAATTTTATTCCAAATTTACACAATTGCCTGGTAGGCTTTGTACTGTTGTTGCCAAGGCTCTATTGCCTGGCTATCGTTGGGGAGGCCTCTGCAGTGAATGTAGCCTGGGCATAAAGATGTACTTGTAAGAGGCACCCTGGGCGGGTGTGTATCTACCCTAGACCCCAGGCGTGCAATCATGGTCAGGGATATTGACTGTGACTTAATCCCTGACAACTCAAATCACACTGCCCAGGCGGTTTGATGCCATGTGAATGACTGCTATTATATTAAGACAGTCAGGTGTCTCTTCATAGAGACGTCTTAATAAGACAGATAATTGCCAAGTTGGTTTTTTCCAAAGTAATTGTTCTTCATGGCACGCTAGCGTTAACTAGCTGTTCATCATGGCACGTTTACATTGAATCAGATGTTTACCAGGTTGGCCTTTTCAAAGTGGCTGTTCTACATGGCACGCTAACATCAACTAGCTGTTCATCATGGAACGCCGACATTGAATTTCTCTCTGCTTATTTATTGCCGCAGTGTGTCTTCTAGCCCTGATAAGGGCTTTTCTTCTGCTCTGCTCTTTATCTTGGTCCGCGTGTCTTTGCTTAACGCGTGAAAAAGAACTTAGGTCGTAGAACTTGTCAACTTTAATTTGCAACACGACGCGTTTCGATCATTCAGATCTCATCAGGTGTTCTCCAGTTGACTTTGTGATCAAAAATAGTGTTTTAATAGGTCTTCAATGAAGCTTTGGTGAACAAAGAGCTTTGGCAGCGATGCGGTCTGATTGACTCTCCCCAGCACAGTGAGCTCATGGCAGAGTGAGCCGCTTCACTGGCAGGAGGGGCGTGGCTACGCTCCCACTCTAGAGAAAGTATTTTATTTTACACCTGTGCAAAGCACTTTCTCATACTATTAACCTCTTGCAAAAATTTCCGATTAGAAATTAAATTACTTTAAATAAAAGTAATTAAGAAACAAAAAGAAATGGTTCGAAAATTCCATTCCTTCCACCTTTTGTGGTTGTTTCAATGTTGAGGTGTCACTTTGCAAGGTCGGTAGCCTGCAAAACCGCCTCTTCCAAATATACAAGTTGCATATCCCTGTGTGTTTTGACTGTAGGCCCGTGCCACAGGACAAATTCACTGTGTGGGTCAAATCCCCTGCATCAGGTAAGTAGTTCAAATCACCCTTCCACATGTTTTTCACATCCTGGCATTTATTGGCCTTCAGCATGTGATGTCTCCTTGAATCAATGTTTGAACACCTTTGAATCACAGGATTCGCAAGTGTGCTCCCCACAAGCACTCAGGTACATTACCATGATACAGGATGTAGTACATCACCACAATCATGGAGTCCCCAATATCACTCAAGAGGAGCTCCTCGCCCATCCTGCATCCGCAGGGTCAACACATTGATGGCTAATTTGGGCCTCTAAATTGAGGCATGCTATCACAATTTATCTCACCTCCAGTCCAAATTGATCTATATTATATGTTCATACCAATTAATTGTGGTTAGGCCAGGGAGACCCTTTCCTTTAGGGGTAAACTTGGTTAAGTTTAGGGCCCAGATCAAATTTAAACGTGGATTGGAGGGGTTAGGGTGTGTGTTTATAATCGGATGGGGTTAGTTTAACTGAATGGTTCTTGGTTAAATTTAGCACTAAGGTGGCTTGGTTAAGTTTAGGCATTTAATGGGCTTGGTTAGGTTGTGGGTAAAGGGATAGGCAGTGGCTATGTCAGTATCAGGTGTTAGGTTAAGCTTAGGCACCTGTCTGACATGCCCAAGTAGTGTTAATTTAAGTTTAGGCATGGCCTACAAAGTGCTTTGGTTAAGTTTAGGCACTATTGTGGCTGCTCTGTTTACGACTATGCTTAGTAAATCAGAGTTTATGTCAGTACCAGGTGCCAGACTAGGCCTAGGTACCCGTCTGACATGCCTAAGCAGTGTTAAATTTAGGTTTAGGTATGGCCTTCAAAGTGCTTGGTTGGACTTGTGCACTATTGTGGCTGCTCTGTTTACAACTGTGCTTAGTAAATCAGAGTCAAGGTTCATCCTGGTTACCTTTCTAGGCTCTAAACTTAATGTTAGGTCTTGTAACAGGGTATTGAGTTAGGACACTGCTGTAATTACTCTGTTTACGCCTGTGCTCAGTAAACAAGAGTACATCCTGGTTACATTTCTGGGCTCTAAACTAGGTGTTAGGCCTTGTAACAGGGTATTAAAATGAAGTATAATTGGAGGTGCAAAAGTAACTTAGGTCATAGAAGAGGTTATAGTTCCATCTAGTGGTTGAGAAAAGGCCTAACATGGCTTTAGGGTGTATTGGGATCCAGGCAGGGCTTATGGTGTATGAGTGGAGGCCAGGCAGGGCCCCCAACTCTGCATGTCAGTCATGTCCAATGTTATGTGATTTAAAAATAGGCATCACTTTTTGAGGTCCTGATTATGGTCTTACAGTGGTGTCAAAACATGACCTTTGCCAGACATGACTGTATTATGCAGTTTATTGGCATCCAAGGTCATGTTTTGACCTGTAATGAGGGTTTATTTAACGCTTGTCTATTCGACTGTAGACACTAACTACATTTCACTGCTGCCCAATCTCATCTTATGTGTCCCTTAACTCAGAGTACTAATTGAGTTTAAGCCTTGGGTATAGCGAGCAACGGGGCTGGTCAGTTGATGCAATGCTAGGACGTGGCGGAACTGTTTTGTTCTCATATTCCCAACAATTTGAAGATGAGGGCCTGATCTCTCAGGCGGCAGGAGGCACGAGCGGGTTAGGTTTGGGGGAAGTTGTGTATCCTGGCTCAAACCAGGACACTAATGCATGGGCACATTCTGCTACCGCCTAAGAGACCAGGTGACCCCACCCTCTGTTATGGAATAACATGTGTAGTCGAAGCTTGTTCCCATCACCAGGGTCGCTCCTCCACTATATTTTATCCCTTCAGGTGGCTGCTTTTGAATTAGCTTATGAGATGAACTAAAAGAATGGTTCCCCGAGTTCCGTTCCCGATATGTCTGTATCCTTACCCTCTTTGAGGCCTCAGTTTAAGTTAGGTTATGAGTACACCACTTCTCATTGAGTATTTTGACTAGACAGGCTGGTCTAGTTTGTTGGCCTCCTAGGAGTGTGCCATGGTCAGCATGGATGTCCAAAAGGGCTTCATTACTGACAGACACTAATTGAGCTGCAGACCTTTACAGGGCCTTGCTGCTTGTGGGGATCCTGTTTCTCCCACATATTTCCAGTCTCTGGCTGTGTGCTACAGAGCTGTTACATTCAAACTGATCAGTTGACTCAGTTTATTAATCTCCTAAGGGCGTGTCATGGTCAATGTGGATGTCCCAAAGGTTTACATCTCTGACAGATGACACTGTGGCTATTGTACTCTCTATCCTTATTGGTCAGTTGGTTCTATGTATGTGTGGGGTGCCATGTTGTCCGCAGTTGTTACCCTATATGTTAACTCCATAGATTAATCAGTAGACTTAATTTTTCTTTCCAATGCTACTTAATGCGGGGACATCACCACTCTCACAAATGATTTCTTATGGATGACTTTCAGGAATTATATCATAGGAGGATGGCACCCCATTCATCATGTTACCCCTTCATTGATCCCGTAGGACCCTCCAATTTTATTCCAAATTTACACAATTGCCTGGTAGGCTTTGTACTGTTGTTGCCAAGGCTCTATTGCCTGGCTATCGTTGGGGAGGCCTCTGCAGTGAATGTAGCCTGGGCATAAAGATGTACTTGTAAGAGGCACCCTGGGCGGGTGTGTATCTACCCTAGACCCCAGGCGTGCAATCATGGTCAGGGATATTGACTGTGACTTAATCCCTGACAACTCAAATCACACTGCCCAGGCGGTTTGATGCCATGTGAATGACTGCTATTATATTAAGACAGTCAGGTGTCTCTTCATAGAGACGTCTTAATAAGACAGATAATTGCCAAGTTGGTTTTTTCCAAAGTAATTGTTCTTCATGGCACGCTAGCGTTAACTAGCTGTTCATCATGGCACGTTTACATTGAATCAGATGTTTACCAGGTTGGCCTTTTCAAAGTGGCTGTTCTACATGGCACGCTAACATCAACTAGCTGTTCATCATGGAACGCCGACATTGAATTTCTCTCTGCTTATTTATTGCCGCAGTGTGTCTTCTAGCCCTGATAAGGGCTTTTCTTCTGCTCTGCTCTTTATCTTGGTCCGCGTGTCTTTGCTTAACGCGTGAAAAAGAACTTAGGTCGTAGAACTTGTCAACTTTAATTTGCAACACGACGCGTTTCGATCATTCAGATCTCATCAGGTGTTCTCCAGTTGACTTTGTGATCAAAAATAGTGTTTTAATAGGTCTTCAATGAAGCTTTGGTGAACAAAGAGCTTTGGCAGCGATGCGGTCTGATTGACTCTCCCCAGCACAGTGAGCTCATGGCAGAGTGAGCCGCTTCACTGGCAGGAGGGGCGTGGCTACGCTCCCACTCTAGAGAAAGTATTTTATTTTACACCTGTGCAAAGCACTTTCTCATACTATTAACCTCTTGCAAAAATTTCCGATTAGAAATTAAATTACTTTAAATAAAAGTAATTAAGAAACAAAAAGAAATGGTTCGAAAATTCCATTCCTTCCACCTTTTGTGGTTGTTTCAATGTTGAGGTGTCACTTTGCAAGGTCGGTAGCCTGCAAAACCGCCTCTTCCAAATATACAAGTTGCATATCCCTGTGTGTTTTGACTGTAGGCCCGTGCCACAGGACAAATTCACTGTGTGGGTCAAATCCCCTGCATCAGGTAAGTAGTTCAAATCACCCTTCCACATGTTTTTCACATCCTGGCATTTATTGGCCTTCAGCATGTGATGTCTCCTTGAATCAATGTTTGAACACCTTTGAATCACAGGATTCGCAAGTGTGCTCCCCACAAGCACTCAGGTACATTACCATGATACAGGATGTAGTACATCACCACAATCATGGAGTCCCCAATATCACTCAAGAGGAGCTCCTCGCCCATCCTGCATCCGCAGGGTCAACACATTGATGGCTAATTTGGGCCTCTAAATTGAGGCATGCTATCACAATTTATCTCACCTCCAGTCCAAATTGATCTATATTATATGTTCATACCAATTAATTGTGGTTAGGCCAGGGAGACCCTTTCCTTTAGGGGTAAACTTGGTTAAGTTTAGGGCCCAGATCAAATTTAAACGTGGATTGGAGGGGTTAGGGTGTGTGTTTATAATCGGATGGGGTTAGTTTAACTGAATGGTTCTTGGTTAAATTTAGCACTAAGGTGGCTTGGTTAAGTTTAGGCATTTAATGGGCTTGGTTAGGTTGTGGGTAAAGGGATAGGCAGTGGCTATGTCAGTATCAGGTGTTAGGTTAAGCTTA
>NW_028150801.1:0-27225 GCF_964638095.1 Poromitra crassiceps | reverse complement strand
GAAAAAAAAAAAAAAAAAAAAAAAAATCAGACAGAGTGTTGAGACCAGAGAGGCTAAGACCGCATTGACTCAGTGCGGTATTCAGCCTCTCTGGTGTAAAGTCTGACTTTGGAAAAAAAAAAAAAATCCAAAATCAGACAGAGTGTTGACACCAGAGAGGCGAAGACCGCATTGACTCAGTGCGGTATTCAGCCTCTCTGGTGTCAAGTCTGATTTTGGAAAAAAAAAAAAAAAAATCCAAAATCAGACAGAGTGTTGAGACCAGAGAGGCTAAGACCGCATTGACTCAGTGCGGTATTCAGCCTCTCTGGTGTCAAGTCTGATTTTGGAAAAAAAAAAAAAAATCCAAAATCAGACAGAGTGTTGACACCAGAGAGGCTACGACCGCATTGACTCAGTGCGGTATTCAGCCTCTCTGGTGTCAAGTCTGATTTTGGAAAAAAAAAAAAAAAATCCAAAATCAGACAGAGTGTTGAGACCAGAGAGGCTAAGACCGCATTGACTCAGTGCGGTATTCAGCCTCTCTGGTGTCAAGTCTGATTTTGGAAAAAAAAAAAAAAATCCAAAATCAGACAGAGTGTTGACACCAGAGAGGCTAAGACCGCATTGACTCAGTGCGGTATTCAGCCTCTCTGGTGTCAAGTCTGATTTTGGAAAAAAAAAAAAAAAATCCAAAATCAGACAGAGTGTTGAGACCAGAGAGGCTAAGACCGCATTGACTCAGTGCGGTATTCAGCCTCTCTGGTGTCAAGTCTGATTTTGGAAAAAAAAAAAAAAAAATCCAAAATCAGACAGAGTGTTGACACCAGAGAGGCTAAGACCGCATTGACTCAGTGCGGTATTCAGCCTCTCTGGTGTCAAGTCTGATTTTTGAAAAAAAAAAAAAAAATCCAAAATCAGACAGAGTGTTGACACCAGAGAGGCTAAGACCGCATTGACTCAGTGCGGTATTCAGCCTCTCTGGTGTCAAGTCTGATTTTGGAAAAAAAAAAAAAAAAAAAAAAAAATCAGACAGAGTGTTGAGACCAGAGAGGCTAAGACCGCATTGACTCAGTGCGGTATTCAGCCTCTCTGGTGTCAAGTCTGATTTTGGAAAAAAAAAAAAAAAAATCCAAAATCAGACAGAGTGTTGACACCAGAGAGGCTAAGACCGCATTGACTCAGTGCGGTATTCAGCCTCTCTGGTGTCAAGTCTGATTTTGGAAAAAAAAAAAATCCAAAATCAGACAGAGTGTTGACACCAGAGAGGCTCAGACCGCATTGACTCAGTGCGGTAATCAGCCTCTCTGGTGTCAAGTCTGATTTTGGAAAAAAAAAAAAAAAATCCAAAATCAGACAGAGTGTTGACACCAGAGAGGCTAAGACCGCATTGACTCAGTGCGGTATTCAGCCTCTCTGGTGTCAAGTCTGATTTTGGAAAAAAAAAAAAAATCCAAAATCAGACAGAGTGTTGACACCAGAGAGGCTAAGACCGCATTGACTCAGTGCGGTATTCAGCCTCTCTGGTGTCAAGTCTGATTTTGGAAAAAAAAAAAAAATCCAAAATCAGACAGAGTGTTGACACCAGAAAGGCTAAGACCGCATTGACTCAGTGCGGTATTCAGCCTCTCTGGTGTCAAGTCTGATTTTGGAAAAAAAAAAAAAAAAAAAAAAAATCAGACAGAGTGTTGAGACCAGAGAGGCTAAGACCGCATTGACTCAGTGCGGTATTCAGCCTCTCTGGTGTAAAGTCTGACTTTGGAAAAAAAAAAAAAATCCAAAATCAGACAGAGTGTTGACACCAGAGAGGCGAAGACCGCATTGACTCAGTGCGGTATTCAGCCTCTCTGGTGTCAAGTCTGATTTTGGAAAAAAAAAAAAAAAATCCAAAATCAGACAGAGTGTTGAGACCAGAGAGGCTAAGACCGCATTGACTCAGTGCGGTATTCAGCCTCTCTGGTGTCAAGTCTGATTTTGGAAAAAAAAAAAAAAATCCAAAATCAGACAGAGTGTTGACACCAGAGAGGCTACGACCGCATTGACTCAGTGCGGTATTCAGCCTCTCTGGTGTCAAGTCTGATTTTGGAAAAAAAAAAAAAAATCCAAAATCAGACAGAGTGTTGAGACCAGAGAGGCTAAGACCGCATTGACTCAGTGCGGTATTCAGCCTCTCTGGTGTCAAGTCTGATTTTGGAAAAAAAAAAAAAAAATCCAAAATCAGACAGAGTGTTGACACCAGAGAGGCTAAGACCGCATTGACTCAGTGCGGTATTCAGCCTCTCTGGTGTCAAGTCTGATTTTGGAAAAAAAAAAAAAAAATCCAAAATCAGACAGAGTGTTGAGACCAGAGAGGCTAAGACCGCATTGACTCAGTGCGGTATTCAGCCTCTCTGGTGTCAAGTCTGATTTTGGAAAAAAAAAAAAAAAATCCAAAATCAGACAGAGTGTTGACACCAGAGAGGCTAAGACCGCATTGACTCAGTGCGGTATTCAGCCTCTCTGGTGTCAAGTCTGATTTTGGAAAAAAAAAAAAAAAAAATCCAAAATCAGACAGAGTGTTGACACCAGAGAGGCTAAGACCGCATTGACTCAGAACGGTATTCAGCCTCTCTGGTGTCAAGTCTGATTTTGGAAAAAAAAAAAAAAAATCCAAAATCAGACAGAGTGTTGACACCAGAGAGGCTAAGACCGCATTGACTCAGTGCGGTATTCAGCCTCTCTGGTGTCAAGTCTGATTTTGGAAAAAAAAAAAAAAAAAATCCAAAATCAGACAGAGTGTTGACACCAGAGAGGCTAAGACCGCATTGACTCAGAACGGTATTCAGCCTCTCTGGTGTCAAGTCTAATTTTGGGAAAAAAAAAAAAGAATCCAAAATCAGACAGAGTGTTCAGACCAGAGAGGCTAAGACAGCATTGACTCAGTGCGCTATTCAGCCTCTCTGGTGTCAAGTCTGACTTTGGAAAAAAAAAAAATCCAAAATCAGACAGAGTGTTGACACCAGAGAGGCTAAGACCGCATTGACTCAGTGCGGTATTCAGCCTCTCTGGTGTCAAGTCTGATTTTGGAAAAAAAAAAAAAATCCAAAATCAGACAGAGTGTTGAGACCAGAGAGGCTAAGACCGCATTGACTCAGTGCGGTATTCAGCCTCTCTGGTGTCAAGTCTGATTTTGGAAAAAAAAAAAAAAAATCCAAAATCAGACAGAGTGTTGAGACCAGAGAGGCTAAGACCGCATTGACTCAGTGCGGTATTCAGCCTCTCTGGTGTCAAGTCTGATTTTGGAAAAAAAAAAAAAAAATCCAAAATCAGACAGAGTGTTGACACCAGAGAGGCTAAGACCGCATTGACTCAGTGCGGTATTCAGCCTCTCTGGTGTCAAGTCTGATTTTGGAAAAAAAAAAAAAAAATCCAAAATCAGACAGAGTGTTGACACCAGAGAGGCTACGACCGCATTGACTCAGTGCGGTATTCAGCCTCTCTGGTGTCAAGTCTGATTTTGGAAAAAAAAAAAAAAAATCCAAAATCAGACAGAGTGTTGAGACCAGAGGGGCTAAGACCGCATTGACTCAGTGCGGTATTCAGCCTCTCTGGTGTCAAGTCTGATTTTGGAAAAAAAAAAAAAAAAAATCCAAAATCAGACAGAGTGTTGACACCAGAGAGGCTAAGACCGCATTGACTCAGTGCGGTATTCAGCCTCTCTGGTGGCAAGTCTGATTTTGGAAAAAAAAAAAAAAAATCCAAAATCAGACAGAGTGTTGAGACCAGAGAGGCTAAGACCGCATTGACTCAGTGCGGTATTCAGCCTCCTGGTGTCAAGTCTGATTTTGAAAAAAAAAAAAAAAATCCAAAATCAGACAGAGTGTTGACACCAGAGAGGCTAAGACCGCATTGACTCAGTGCGGTATTCAGCCTCTCTGGTGTCAAGTCTGATTTTGGAAAAAAAAAAAAAAAAATCCAAAATCAGACAGAGTGTTGACACCAGAGAGGCTAAGACCGCATTGACTCAGTGCGGTATTCAGCCTCTCTGGTGTCAAGTCTGATTTTGGAAAAAAAGAAAAAAAAAATCCAAAATCAGACAGAGTGTTGAGACCAGAGAGGCTAAGACCGCATTGACTCAGTGCGGTATTCAGCCTCTCTGGTGTCAAGTCTGATTTTGGAAAAAAAAAAAAAAATCCAAAATCAGACAGAGTGTTGACACCAGAGAGGCTAAGACCGCATTGACTCAGTGCGGTATTCAGCCTCTCTGGTGTCAAGTCTGATTTTGGAAAAAAAAAAAAAAATCCAAAATCAGACAGAGTGTTGAGACCAGAGAGGCTAAGACCGCATTGACTCAGTGCGGTATTCAGCCTCTCTGGTGTCAAGTCTGATTTTGAAAAAAAAAAAAAAAAATCCAAAATCAGACAGAGTGTTGACACCAGAGAGGCTAAGACCGCATTGACTCAGTGCGGTATTCAGCCTCTCTGGTGTCAAGTCTGATTTTGGAAAAAAAAAAAAAAAAAATCCAAAATCAGACAGAGTGTTGACACCAGAGAGGCTAAGACCGCATTGACTCAGTGCGGTATTCAGCCTCTCTGGTGTCAAGTCTGATTTTGGAAAAAAAAAAAAATCCAAAATCAGACAGAGTGTTGACACCAGAAAGGCTAAGACCGCATTGACTCAGTGCGGTATTCAGCCTCTCTGGTGTCAAGTCTGATTTTGGAAAAAAAAAAAAAAAAAAAAAAAATCAGACAGAGTGTTGAGACCAGAGAGGCTAAGACCGCATTGACTCAGTGCGGTATTCAGCCTCTCTGGTGTCAAGTCTGATTTTGGAAAAAAAAAAAAAAAATCCAAAATCAGACAGAGTGTTGACACCAGAGAGGCTCAGACCGCATTGACTCAGTGCGGTAATCAGCCTCTCTGGTGTCAAGTCTGATTTTGGAAAAAAAAAAAAAAAATCCAAAATCAGACAGAGTGTTGACACCAGAGAGGCTAAGACCGCATTGACTCAGTGCGGTATTCAGCCTCTCTGGTGTCAAGTCTGATTTTGGAAAAAAAAAAAAAATCCAAAATCAGACAGAGTGTTGACACCAGAGAGGCTAAGACCGCATTGACTCAGTGCGGTATTCAGCCTCTCTGGTGTCAAGTCTGATTTTGGAAAAAAAAAAAAAAAAAAAAAAAATCAGACAGAGTGTTGAGACCAGAGAGGCTAAGACCGCATTGACTCAGTGCGGTATTCAGCCTCTCTGGTGTCAAGTCTGATTTTGGAAAAAAAAAAAAAAAATCCAAAATCAGACAGAGTGTTGAGACCAGAGAGGCTAAGACCGCATTGACTCAGTGCGGTATTCAGCCTCTCTGGTGTCAAGTCTGATTTTGGAAAAAAAAAAAAAAAATCCAAAATCAGACAGAGTGTTGACACCAGAGAGGCTAAGACCGCATTGACTCAGTGCGGTATTCAGCCTCTCTGGTGTCAAGTCTGATTTTGGAAAAAAAAAAAAAAAAAAAAAAAATCAGACAGAGTGTTGAGACCAGAGAGGCTAAGACCGCATTGACTCAGTGCGGTATTCAGCCTCTCTGGTGTCAAGTCTGATTTTGGAAAAAAAAAAAAAAATCCAAAATCAGACAGAGTGTTGACACCAGAGAGGCTAAGACCGCATTGACTCAGTGCGGTATTCAGCCTCTCTGGTGTCAAGTCTGATTTTGGAAAAAAAAAAATCCAAAATCAGACAGAGTGTTGACACCAGAGAGGCTCAGACCGCATTGACTCAGTGCGGTAATCAGCCTCTCTGGTGTCAAGTCTGATTTTGGAAAAAAAAAAAAAAAATCCAAAATCAGACAGAGTGTTGACACCAGAGAGGCTAAGACCGCATTGACTCAGTGCGGTATTCAGCCTCTCTGGTGTCAAGTCTGATTTTGGAAAAAAAAAAAAAATCCAAAATCAGACAGAGTGTTGACACCAGAGAGGCTAAGACCGCATTGACTCAGTGCGGTATTCAGCCTCTCTGGTGTCAAGTCTGATTTTGGAAAAAAAAAAAAAATCCAAAATCAGACAGAGTGTTGACACCAGAAAGGCTAAGACCGCATTGACTCAGTGCGGTATTCAGCCTCTCTGGTGTCAAGTCTGATTTTGGAAAAAAAAAAAAAAAAAAAAAAAATCAGACAGAGTGTTGAGACCAGAGAGGCTAAGACCGCATTGACTCAGTGCGGTATTCAGCCTCTCTGGTGTAAAGTCTGACTTTGGAAAAAAAAAAAAAAATCCAAAATCAGACAGAGTGTTGACACCAGAGAGGCGAAGACCGCATTGACTCAGTGCGGTATTCAGCCTCTCTGGTGTCAAGTCTGATTTTGGAAAAAAAAAAAAAAAAATCCAAAATCAGACAGAGTGTTGAGACCAGAGAGGCTAAGACCGCATTGACTCAGTGCGGTATTCAGCCTCTCTGGTGTCAAGTCTGATTTTGGAAAAAAAAAAAAAAAATCCAAAATCAGACAGAGTGTTGACACCAGAGAGGCTACGACCGCATTGACTCAGTGCGGTATTCAGCCTCTCTGGTGTCAAGTCTGATTTTGGAAAAAAAAAAAAAAATCCAAAATCAGACAGAGTGTTGAGACCAGAGAGGCTAAGACCGCATTGACTCAGTGCGGTATTCAGCCTCTCTGGTGTCAAGTCTGATTTTGGAAAAAAAAAAAAAAAATCCAAAAACAGACAGAGTGTTGAGACCAGAGAGGCTAAGACCGCATTGACTCAGTGCGGTATTCAGCCTCTCTGGTGTCAAGTCTGATTTTGGAAAAAAAAAAAAAAAATCCAAAATCAGACAGAGTGTTGACACCAGAGAGGCTAAGACCGCATTGACTCAGTGCGGTATTCAGCCTCTCTGGTGTCAAGTCTGATTTTGGAAAAAAAAAAAAAAAATCCAAAATCAGACAGAGTGTTGACACCAGAGAGGCTAAGACCGCATTGACTCAGTGCGGTATTCAGCCTCTCTGGTGTCAAGTCTGATTTTGGAAAAAAAAAAATCCAAAATCAGACAGAGTGTTGACACCAGAGAGGCTCAGACCGCATTGACTCAGTGCGGTAATCAGCCTCTCTGGTGTCAAGTCTGATTTTGGAAAAAAAAAAAAAAAATCCAAAATCAGACAGAGTGTTGACACCAGAGAGGCTAAGACCGCATTGACTCAGTGCGGTATTCAGCCTCTCTGGTGTCAAGTCTGATTTTGGAAAAAAAAAACAAATCCAAAATCAGACAGAGTGTTGACACCAGAGAGGCTAAGACCGCATTGACTCAGTGCGGTATTCAGCCTCTCTGGTGTCAAGTCTGATTTTGGAAAAAAAAAAAAAATCCAAAATCAGACAGAGTGTTGACACCAGAAAGGCTAAGACCGCATTGACTCAGTGCGGTATTCAGCCTCTCTGGTGTCAAGTCTGATTTTGGAAAAAAAAAAAAAAAAAAAAAAAATCAGACAGAGTGTTGAGACCAGAGAGGCTAAGACCGCATTGACTCAGTGCGGTATTCAGCCTCTCTGGTGTAAAGTCTGACTTTGGAAAAAAAAAAAAAAATCCAAAATCAGACAGAGTGTTGACACCAGAGAGGCGAAGACCGCATTGACTCAGTGCGGTATTCAGCCTCTCTGGTGTCAAGTCTGATTTTGGAAAAAAAAAAAAAAAAATCCAAAATCAGACAGAGTGTTGAGACCAGAGAGGCTAAGACCGCATTGACTCAGTGCGGTATTCAGCCTCTCTGGTGTCAAGTCTGATTTTGGAAAAAAAAAAAAAAAATCCAAAATCAGACAGAGTGTTGACACCAGAGAGGCTACGACCGCATTGACTCAGTGCGGTATATTCAGCCTCTCTGGTGTCAAGTCTGATTTTGGAAAAAAAAAAAAAAATCCAAAATCAGACAGAGTGTTGAGACCAGAGAGGCTAAGACCGCATTGACTCAGTGCGGTATTCAGCCTCTCTGGTGTCAAGTCTGATTTTGGAAAAAAAAAAAAAAAATCCAAAATCAGACAGAGTGTTGACACCAGAGAGGCTAAGACCGCATTGACTCAGTGCGGTATTCAGCCTCTCTGGTGTCAAGTCTGATTTTGGAAAAAAAAAAAAAAAATCCAAAATCAGACAGAGTGTTGACACCAGAGAGGCTAAGACCGCATTGACTCAGTGCGGTATTCAGCCTCTCTGGTGTCAAGTCTGATTTTGGAAAAAAAAAAAAAAAAAATCCAAAATCAGACAGAGTGTTGACACCAGAGAGGCTAAGACCGCATTGACTCAGAACGGTATTCAGCCTCTCTGGTGTCAAGTCTGATTTTGGAAAAAAAAAAAAAAAATCCAAAATCAGACAGAGTGTTCAGACCAAAGAGGCTAAGACCGCATTGACTCAGTGCGGTATTCAGCCTCTCTGGTGTCAAGTCTGATTTTGGAAAAAAAAAAAAAAAATCCAAAATCAGACAGAGTGTTCAGACCAGAGAGGCTAAGACCGCATTGACTCAGTGCGGTATTCAGCCTCTCTGGTGTCAAGTCTGATTTTGGAAAAAAAAAAAAAAATCCAAAATCAGACAGAGTGTTGACACCAGAGAGGCTAAGACCGCATTGACTCAGTGCGGTATTCAGCCTCTCTGGTGTCAAGTCTGATTTTGGAAAAAAAAAAAAAAAAAATCCAAAATCAGACAGAGTGTTGACACCAGAGAGGCTAAGACCGCATTGACTCAGTGCGGTATTCAGCCTCTCTGGTGTCAAGTCTGATTTTGGAAAAAAAAAAAAAAAAAATCCAAAATCAGACAGAGTGTTGACACCAGAGAGGCTAAGACCGCATTGACTCAGTGCGGTATTCAGCCTCTCTGGTGTCAAGTCTGATTTTGGAAAAAAAAAAAAAAAATCCAAAATCAGACAGAGTGTTGAGACCAGAGAGGCTAAGACCGCATTGACTCAGTGCGGTATTCAGCCTCTCTGGTGTCAAGTCTGATTTTGGAAAAAAAAAAAAAATCCAAAATCAGACAGAGTGTTGACACCAGAGAGGCTAAGACCGCATTGACTCAGTGCGGTATTCAGCCTCTCTGGTGTCAAGTCTGATTTTGGAAAAAAAAAAAAAAAAAAAAAAAATCAGACAGAGTGTTGAGACCAGAGAGGCTAAGACCGCATTGACTCAGTGCGGTATTCAGCCTCTCTGGTGTCAAGTCTGATTTTGGAAAAAAAAAAAAAAAATCCAAAATCAGACAGAGTGTTGAGACCAGAGAGGCTAAGACCGCATTGACTCAGTGCGGTATTCAGCCTCTCTGGTGTCAAGTCTGATTTTGGAAAAAAAAAAAAAAAATCCAAAATCAGACAGAGTGTTGACACCAGAGAGGCTAAGACCGCATTGACTCAGTGCGGTATTCAGCCTCTCTGGTGTCAAGTCTGATTTTGGAAAAAAAAAAAAAAAAAAAAAAAAATCAGACAGAGTGTTGAGACCAGAGAGGCTAAGACCGCATTGACTCAGTGCGGTATTCAGCCTCTCTGGTGTCAAGTCTGATTTTGGAAAAAAAAAAAAAAAATCCAAAATCAGACAGAGTGTTGACACCAGAGAGGCTAAGACCGCATTGACTCAGTGCGGTATTCAGCCTCTCTGGTGTCAAGTCTGATTTTGGAAAAAAAAAAATCCAAAATCAGACAGAGTGTTGACACCAGAGAGGCTCAGACCGCATTGACTCAGTGCGGTAATCAGCCTCTCTGGTGTCAAGTCTGATTTTGGAAAAAAAAAAAAAAAATCCAAAATCAGACAGAGTGTTGACACCAGAGAGGCTAAGACCGCATTGACTCAGTGCGGTATTCAGCCTCTCTGGTGTCAAGTCTGATTTTGGAAAAAAAAAAAAAATCCAAAATCAGACAGAGTGTTGACACCAGAGAGGCTAAGACCGCATTGACTCAGTGCGGTATTCAGCCTCTCTGGTGTCAAGTCTGATTTTGGAAAAAAAAAAAAAATCCAAAATCAGACAGAGTGTTGACACCAGAAAGGCTAAGACCGCATTGACTCAGTGCGGTATTCAGCCTCTCTGGTGTCAAGTCTGATTTTGGAAAAAAAAAAAAAAAAAAAAAAATCAGACAGAGTGTTGAGACCAGAGAGGCTAAGACCGCATTGACTCAGTGCGGTATTCAGCCTCTCTGGTGTAAAGTCTGACTTTGGAAAAAAAAAAAAAAATCCAAAATCAGACAGAGTGTTGACACCAGAGAGGCGAAGACCGCATTGACTCAGTGCGGTATTCAGCCTCTCTGGTGTCAAGTCTGATTTTGGAAAAAAAAAAAAAAAAATCCAAAATCAGACAGAGTGTTGAGACCAGAGAGGCTAAGACCGCATTGACTCAGTGCGGTATTCAGCCTCTCTGGTGTCAAGTCTGATTTTGGAAAAAAAAAAAAAAAATCCAAAATCAGACAGAGTGTTGACACCAGAGAGGCTACGACCGCATTGACTCAGTGCGGTATTCAGCCTCTCTGGTGTCAAGTCTGATTTTGGAAAAAAAAAAAAAAATCCAAAATCAGACAGAGTGTTGAGACCAGAGAGGCTAAGACCGCATTGACTCAGTGCGGTATTCAGCCTCTCTGGTGTCAAGTCTGATTTTGGAAAAAAAAAAAAAAAATCCAAAAACAGACAGAGTGTTGAGACCAGAGAGGCTAAGACCGCATTGACTCAGTGCGGTATTCAGCCTCTCTGGTGTCAAGTCTGATTTTGGAAAAAAAAAAAAAAAATCCAAAATCAGACAGAGTGTTGACACCAGAGAGGCTAAGACCGCATTGACTCAGTGCGGTATTCAGCCTCTCTGGTGTCAAGTCTGATTTTGGAAAAAAAAAAAAAAAATCCAAAATCAGACAGAGTGTTGACACCAGAGAGGCTAAGACCGCATTGACTCAGTGCGGTATTCAGCCTCTCTGGTGTCAAGTCTGATTTTGGAAAAAAAAAAATCCAAAATCAGACAGAGTGTTGACACCAGAGAGGCTCAGACCGCATTGACTCAGTGCGGTAATCAGCCTCTCTGGTGTCAAGTCTGATTTTGGAAAAAAAAAAAAAAAATCCAAAATCAGACAGAGTGTTGACACCAGAGAGGCTAAGACCGCATTGACTCAGTGCGGTATTCAGCCTCTCTGGTGTCAAGTCTGATTTTGGAAAAAAAAAAAAAAATCCAAAATCAGACAGAGTGTTGACACCAGAGAGGCTAAGACCGCATTGACTCAGTGCGGTATTCAGCCTCTCTGGTGTCAAGTCTGATTTTGGAAAAAAAAAAAAAATCCAAAATCAGACAGAGTGTTGAGACCAGAGAGGCTAAGACCGCATTGACTCAGTGCGGTATTCAGCCTCTCTGGTGTCAAGTCTGATTTTGGAAAAAAAAAAAAAAAATCCAAAATCAGACAGAGTGTTGACACCAGAGAGGCTACGACCGCATTGACTCAGTGCGGTATTCAGCCTCTCTGGTGTCAAGTCTGATTTTGGAAAAAAAAAAAAAAATCCAAAATCAGACAGAGTGTTGAGACCAGAGAGGCTAAGACCGCATTGACTCAGTGCGGTATTCAGCCTCTCTGGTGTCAAGTCTGATTTTGGAAAAAAAAAAAAAAAATCCAAAAACAGACAGAGTGTTGAGACCAGAGAGGCTAAGACCGCATTGACTCAGTGCGGTATTCAGCCTCTCTGGTGTCAAGTCTGATTTTGGAAAAAAAAAAAAAAAATCCAAAATCAGACAGAGTGTTGACACCAGAGAGGCTAAGACCGCATTGACTCAGTGCGGTATTCAGCCTCTCTGGTGTCAAGTCTGATTTTGGAAAAAAAAAAAAAAAATCCAAAATCAGACAGAGTGTTGACACCAGAGAGGCTAAGACCGCATTGACTCAGTGCGGTATTCAGCCTCTCTGGTGTCAAGTCTGATTTTGGAAAAAAAAAAATCCAAAATCAGACAGAGTGTTGACACCAGAGAGGCTCAGACCGCATTGACTCAGTGCGGTAATCAGCCTCTCTGGTGTCAAGTCTGATTTTGGAAAAAAAAAAAAAAAATCCAAAATCAGACAGAGTGTTGACACCAGAGAGGCTAAGACCGCATTGACTCAGTGCGGTATTCAGCCTCTCTGGTGTCAAGTCTGATTTTGGAAAAAAAAAAAAAATCCAAAATCAGACAGAGTGTTGACACCAGAGAGGCTAAGACCGCATTGACTCAGTGCGGTATTCAGCCTCTCTGGTGTCAAGTCTGATTTTGGAAAAAAAAAAAAAATCCAAAATCAGACAGAGTGTTGACACCAGAAAGGCTAAGACCGCATTGACTCAGTGCGGTATTCAGCCTCTCTGGTGTCAAGTCTGATTTTGGAAAAAAAAAAAAAAAAAAAAAAAATCAGACAGAGTGTTGAGACCAGAGAGGCTAAGACCGCATTGACTCAGTGCGGTATTCAGCCTCTCTGGTGTAAAGTCTGACTTTGGAAAAAAAAAAAAAAATCCAAAATCAGACAGAGTGTTGACACCAGAGAGGCGAAGACCGCATTGACTCAGTGCGGTATTCAGCCTCTCTGGTGTCAAGTCTGATTTTGGAAAAAAAAAAAAAAAAATCCAAAATCAGACAGAGTGTTGAGACCAGAGAGGCTAAGACCGCATTGACTCAGTGCGGTATTCAGCCTCTCTGGTGTCAAATCTGATTTTGGAAAAAAAAAAAAAAAATCCAAAATCAGACAGAGTGTTGACACCAGAGAGGCTACGACCGCATTGACTCAGTGCGGTATTCAGCCTCTCTGGTGTCAAGTCTGATTTTGGAAAAAAAAAAAAAAATCCAAAATCAGACAGAGTGTTGAGACCAGAGAGGCTAAGACCGCATTGACTCAGTGCGGTATTCAGCCTCTCTGGTGTCAAGTCTGATTTTGGAAAAAAAAAAAAAAAATCCAAAATCAGACAGAGTGTTGACACCAGAGAGGCTAAGACCGCATTGACTCAGTGCGGTATTCAGCCTCTCTGGTGTCAAGTCTGATTTTGGAAAAAAAAAAAAAAAATCCAAAATCAGACAGAGTGTTGACACCAGAGAGGCTAAGACCGCATTGACTCAGTGCGGTATTCAGCCTCTCTGGTGTCAAGTCTGATTTTGGAAAAAAAAAAAAAAAAAATCCAAAATCAGACAGAGTGTTGACACCAGAGAGGCTAAGACCGCATTGACTCAGAACGGTATTCAGCCTCTCTGGTGTCAAGTCTGATTTTGGAAAAAAAAAAAAAAAATCCAAAATCAGACAGAGTGTTCAGACCAAAGAGGCTAAGACCGCATTGACTCAGTGCGGTATTCAGCCTCTCTGGTGTCAAGTCTGATTTTGGAAAAAAAAAAAAAAAATCCAAAATCAGACAGAGTGTTCAGACCAGAGAGGCTAAGACCGCATTGACTCAGTGCGGTATTCAGCCTCTCTGGTGTCAAGTCTGATTTTGGAAAAAAAAAAAAAAATCCAAAATCAGACAGAGTGTTGACACCAGAGAGGCTAAGACCGCATTGACTCAGTGCGGTATTCAGCCTCTCTGGTGTCAAGTCTGATTTTGGAAAAAAAAAAAAAAAAAATCCAAAATCAGACAGAGTGTTGACACCAGAGAGGCTAAGACCGCATTGACTCAGTGCGGTATTCAGCCTCTCTGGTGTCAAGTCTGATTTTGGAAAAAAAAAAAAAAAAAATCCAAAATCAGACAGAGTGTTGAGACCAGAGAGGCTAAGACCGCATTGACTCAGTGCGGTATTCAGCCTCTCTGGTGTCAAGTCTGATTTTGGAAAAAAAAAAGAAAAAATCCAAAATCAGACAGAGTGTTGAGACCAGAGAGGCTAAGACCGCATTGACTCAGTGCGGTATTCAGCCTCTCTGGTGTCAAGTCTGATTTTGGAAAAAAAAAAATCCAAAATCAGACAGAGTGTTGACACCAGAGAGGCTCAGACCGCATTGACTCAGTGCGGTAATCAGCCTCTCTGGTGTCAAGTCTGATTTTGGAAAAAAAAAAAAAAAATCCAAAATCAGACAGAGTGTTGACACCAGAGAGGCTAAGACCGCATTGACTCAGTGCGGTATTCAGCCTCTCTGGTGTCAAGTCTGATTTTGGAAAAAAAAAAAAAAATCCAAAATCAGACAGAGTGTTGACACCAGAGAGGCTAAGACCGCATTGACTCAGTGCGGTATTCAGCCTCTCTGGTGTCAAGTCTGATTTTGGAAAAAAAAAAAAAATCCAAAATCAGACAGAGTGTTGACACCAGAAAGGCTAAGACCGCATTGACTCAGTGCGGTATTCAGCCTCTCTGGTGTCAAGTCTGATTTTGGAAAAAAAAAAAAAAAAAAAAAAAAATCAGACAGAGTGTTGAGACCAGAGAGGCTAAGACCGCATTGACTCAGTGCGGTATTCAGCCTCTCTGGTGTAAAGTCTGACTTTGGAAAAAAAAAAAAAATCCAAAATCAGACAGAGTGTTGACACCAGAGAGGCGAAGACCGCATTGACTCAGTGCGGTATTCAGCCTCTCTGGTGTCAAGTCTGATTTTGGAAAAAAAAAAAAAAAAATCCAAAATCAGACAGAGTGTTGAGACCAGAGAGGCTAAGACCGCATTGACTCAGTGCGGTATTCAGCCTCTCTGGTGTCAAGTCTGATTTTGGAAAAAAAAAAAAAAATCCAAAATCAGACAGAGTGTTGACACCAGAGAGGCTACGACCGCATTGACTCAGTGCGGTATTCAGCCTCTCTGGTGTCAAGTCTGATTTTGGAAAAAAAAAAAAAAATCCAAAATCAGACAGAGTGTTGAGACCAGAGAGGCTAAGACCGCATTGACTCAGTGCGGTATTCAGCCTCTCTGGTGTCAAGTCTGATTTTGGAAAAAAAAAAAAAAAATCCAAAATCAGACAGAGTGTTGACACCAGAGAGGCTAAGACCGCATTGACTCAGTGCGGTATTCAGCCTCTCTGGTGTCAAGTCTGATTTTGGAAAAAAAAAAAAAAAATCCAAAATCAGACAGAGTGTTGAGACCAGAGAGGCTAAGACCGCATTGACTCAGTGCGGTATTCAGCCTCTCTGGTGTCAAGTCTGATTTTGGAAAAAAAAAAAAAAAATCCAAAATCAGACAGAGTGTTGACACCAGAGAGGCTAAGACCGCATTGACTCAGTGCGGTATTCAGCCTCTCTGGTGTCAAGTCTGATTTTGGAAAAAAAAAAAAAAAAAATCCAAAATCAGACAGAGTGTTGACACCAGAGAGGCTAAGACCGCATTGACTCAGAACGGTATTCAGCCTCTCTGGTGTCAAGTCTGATTTTGGAAAAAAAAAAAAAAAATCCAAAATCAGACAGAGTGTTGAGACCAGAGAGGCTAAGACCGCATTGACTCAGTGCGGTATTCAGCCTCTCTGGTGTCAAGTCTGATTTTGGAAAAAAAAAAAAAAAATCCAAAATCAGACAGAGTGTTGACACCAGAGAGGCTAAGACCGCATTGACTCAGTGCGGTATTCAGCCTCTCTGGTGTCAAGTCTGATTTTGGAAAAAAAAAAAAAAAAAATCCAAAATCAGACAGAGTGTTGACACCAGAGAGGCTAAGACCGCATTGACTCAGAACGGTATTCAGCCTCTCTGGTGTCAAGTCTGATTTTGGGAAAAAAAATAAATAATCCAAAATCAGACAGAGTGTTCAGACCAGAGAGGCTAAGACCGCATTGACTCAGTGCGCTATTCAGCCTCTCTGGTGTCAAGTCTGACTTTGGAAAAAAAAAAAAATCCAAAATCAGACAGAGTGTTGACACCAGAGAGGCGAAGACCGCATTGACTCAGTGCGGTATTCAGCCTCTCTGGTGTCAAGTCTGATTTTGGAAAAAAAAAAAAAAAAATCCAAAATCAGACAGAGTGTTGAGACCAGAGAGGCTAAGACCGCATTGACTCAGTGCGGTATTCAGCCTCTCTGGTGTCAAGTCTGATTTTGGAAAAAAAAAAAAAAATCCAAAATCAGACAGAGTGTTGACACCAGAGAGGCTACGACCGCATTGACTCAGTGCGGTATTCAGCCTCTCTGGTGTCAAGTCTGATTTTGGAAAAAAAAAAAAAATCCAAAATCAGACAGAGTGTTGACACCAGAAAGGCTAAGACCGCATTGACTCAGTGCGGTATTCAGCCTCTCTGGTGTCAAGTCTGATTTTGGAAAAAAAAAAAAAAAAAAAAAAAAATCAGACAGAGTGTTGAGACCAGAGAGGCTAAGACCGCATTGACTCAGTGCGGTATTCAGCCTCTCTGGTGTAAAGTCTGACTTTGGAAAAAAAAAAAAAATCCAAAATCAGACAGAGTGTTGACACCAGAGAGGCGAAGACCGCATTGACTCAGTGCGGTATTCAGCCTCTCTGGTGTCAAGTCTGATTTTGGAAAAAAAAAAAAAAAAATCCAAAATCAGACAGAGTGTTGAGACCAGAGAGGCTAAGACCGCATTGACTCAGTGCGGTATTCAGCCTCTCTGGTGTCAAGTCTGATTTTGGAAAAAAAAAAAAAAATCCAAAATCAGACAGAGTGTTGACACCAGAGAGGCTACGACCGCATTGACTCAGTGCGGTATTCAGCCTCTCTGGTGTCAAGTCTGATTTTGGAAAAAAAAAAAAAAATCCAAAATCAGACAGAGTGTTGAGACCAGAGAGGCTAAGACCGCATTGACTCAGTGCGGTATTCAGCCTCTCTGGTGTCAAGTCTGATTTTGGAAAAAAAAAAAAAAAATCCAAAATCAGACAGAGTGTTGAGACCAGAGAGGCTAAGACCGCATTGACTCAGTGCGGTATTCAGCCTCTCTGGTGTCAAGTCTGATTTTGGAAAAAAAAAAAAAAAATCCAAAATCAGACAGAGTGTTGACACCAGAGAGGCTAAGACCGCATTGACTCAGTGCGGTATTCAGCCTCTCTGGTGTCAAGTCTGATTTTGGAAAAAAAAAAAAAAAAAATCCAAAATCAGACAGAGTGTTGACACCAGAGAGGCTAAGACCGCATTGACTCAGAACGGTATTCAGCCTCTCTGGTGTCAAGTCTGATTTTGGAAAAAAAAAAAAAAAATCCAAAATCAGACAGAGTGTTGAGACCAGAGAGGCTAAGACCGCATTGACTCAGTGCGGTATTCAGCCTCTCTGGTGTCAAGTCTGATTTTGGAAAAAAAAAAAAAAAATCCAAAATCAGACAGAGTGTTGACACCAGAGAGGCTAAGACCGCATTGACTCAGTGCGGTATTCAGCCTCTCTGGTGTCAAGTCTGATTTTGGAAAAAAAAAAAAAAAAAATCCAAAATCAGACAGAGTGTTGACACCAGAGAGGCTAAGACCGCATTGACTCAGAACGGTAGCCTCTCTGGTGTCAAGTCTGATTTTGGGAAAAAAAAAAAATAATCCAAAATCAGACAGAGTGTTCAGACCAGAGAGGCTAAGACCGCATTGACTCAGTGCGCTATTCAGCCTCTCTGGTGTCAAGTCTGACTTTGGAAAAAAAAAAAAATCCAAAATCAGACAGAGTGTTGACACCAGAGAGGCTAAGACCGCATTGACTCAGTGCGGTATTCAGCCTCTCTGGTGTCAAGTCTGATTTTGGAAAAAAAAAAAAAAATCCAAAATCAGACAGAGTGTTGAGACCAGAGAGGCTAAGACCGCATTGACTCAGTGCGGTATTCAGCCTCTCTGGTGTCAAGTCTGATTTTGGAAAAAAAAAAAAAAAATCCAAAATCAGACAGAGTGTTGACACCAGAGAGGCTAAGACTGCATTGACTCAGAACGGTATTCAGCCTCTCTGGTGTCAAGTCTGATTTTGGAAAAAAAAAAAAAAAAATCCAAAATCAGACAGAGTGTTCAGACCAAAGAGGCTAAGACCGCATTGACTCAGTGCGGTATTCAGCCTCTCTGGTGTCAAGTCTGATTTTGGAAAAAAAAAAAAAAAATCCAAAATCAGACAGAGTGTTGAGACCAGAGAGGCTAAGACCGCATTGACTCAGTGCGGTATTCAGCCTCTCTGGTGTCAAGTCTGATTTTGGAAAAAAAAAAAAAAAATCCAAAATCAGACAGAGTGTTGACACCAGAGAGGCTAAGACCGCATTGACTCAGTGCGGTATTCAGCCTCTCTGGTGTCAAGTCTGATTTTTGAAAAAAAAAAAAAAAATCCAAAATCAGACAGAGTGTTGACACCAGAGAGGCTACGACCGCATTGACTCAGTGCGGTATTCAGCCTCTCTGGTGTCAAGTCTGATTTTGGAAAAAAAAAAAAAAAATCCAAAATCAGACAGAGTGTTGAGACCAGAGGGGCTAAGACCGCATTGACTCAGTGCGGTATTCAGCCTCTCTGGTGTCAAGTCTGATTTTGGAAAAAAAAAAAAAAAAATCCAAAATCAGACAGAGTGTTGACACCAGAGAGGCTAAGACCGCATTGACTCAGTGCGGTATTCAGCCTCTCTGGTGGCAAGTCTGATTTTGGAAAAAAAAAAAAAAAAATCCAAAATCAGACAGAGTGTTGAGACCAGAGAGGCTAAGACCGCATTGACTCAGTGCGGTATTCAGCCTCCTGGTGTCAAGTCTGATTTTGAAAAAAAAAAAAAAAAATCCAAAATCAGACAGAGTGTTGACACCAGAGAGGCTAAGACCGCATTGACTCAGTGCGGTATTCAGCCTCTCTGGTGTCAAGTCTGATTTTGGAAAAAAAAAAAAAAAAAATCCAAAATCAGACAGAGTGTTGACACCAGAGAGGCTAAGACCGCATTGACTCAGTGCGGTATTCAGCCTCTCTGGTGTCAAGTCTGATTTTGGAAAAAAAGAAAAAAAAAATCCAAAATCAGACAGAGTGTTGAGACCAGAGAGGCTAAGACCGCATTGACTCAGTGCGGTATTCAGCCTCTCTGGTGTCAAGTCTGATTTTGGAAAAAAAAAAAAAAAATCCAAAATCAGACAGAGTGTTGACACCAGAGAGGCTAAGACCGCATTGACTCAGTGCGGTATTCAGCCTCTCTGGTGTCAAGTCTGATTTTGGAAAAAAAAAAAAAAAATCCAAAATCAGACAGAGTGTTGAGACCAGAGAGGCTAAGACCGCATTGACTCAGTGCGGTATTCAGCCTCTCTGGTGTTGACACCAGAGAGGCTAAGACCGCATTGACTCAGTGCGGTATTCAGCCTCTCTGGTGTCAAGTCTGATTTTGGAAAAAAAAAAAAAAAAAATCCAAAATCAGACAGAGTGTTGACACCAGAGAGGCTAAGACCGCATTGACTCAGTGCGGTATTCAGCCTCTCTGGTGTCAAGTCTGATTTTGGAAAAAAAAAAAAAAAAATCCAAAATCAGACAGAGTGTTGAGACCAGAGAGGCTAAGACCGCATTGACTCAGTGCGGTATTCAGCCTCTCTGGTGTCAAGTCTGATTTTGGAAAAAAAAAAAAAATCCAAAATCAGACAGAGTGTTGACACCAGAAAGGCTAAGACCGCATTGACTCAGTGCGGTATTCAGCCTCTCTGGTGTCAAGTCTGATTTTGGAAAAAAAAAAAAAAAAAAAAAAAATCAGACAGAGTGTTGAGACCAGAGAGGCTAAGACCGCATTGACTCAGTGCGGTATTCAGCCTCTCTGGTGTCAAGTCTGATTTTGGAAAAAAAAAAAAAAAATCCAAAATCAGACAGAGTGTTGACACCAGAGAGGCTCAGACCGCATTGACTCAGTGCGGTAATCAGCCTCTCTGGTGTCAAGTCTGATTTTGGAAAAAAAAAAAAAAAATCCAAAATCAGACAGAGTGTTGACACCAGAGAGGCTAAGACCGCATTGACTCAGTGCGGTATTCAGCCTCTCTGGTGTCAAGTCTGATTTTGGAAAAAAAAAAAAAATCCAAAATCAGACAGAGTGTTGACACCAGAGAGGCTAAGACCGCATTGACTCAGTGCGGTATTCAGCCTCTCTGGTGTCAAGTCTGATTTTGGAAAAAAAAAAAAAAAAAAAAAAAATCAGACAGAGTGTTGAGACCAGAGAGGCTAAGACCGCATTGACTCAGTGCGGTATTCAGCCTCTCTGGTGTCAAGTCTGATTTTGGAAAAAAAAAAAAAAAATCCAAAATCAGACAGAGTGTTGAGACCAGAGAGGCTAAGACCGCATTGACTCAGTGCGGTATTCAGCCTCTCTGGTGTCAAGTCTGATTTTGGAAAAAAAAAAAAAAAATCCAAAATCAGACAGAGTGTTGACACCAGAGAGGCTAAGACCGCATTGACTCAGTGCGGTATTCAGCCTCTCTGGTGTCAAGTCTGATTTTGGAAAAAAAAAACAAAAAAAACAAAATCAGACAGAGTGTTGAGACCAGAGAGGCTAAGACCGCATTGACTCAGTGCGGTATTCAGCCTCTCTGGTGTCAAGTCTGATTTTGGAAAAAAAAAAAAAAAAATCCAAAATCAGACAGAGTGTTGACACCAGAGAGGCTAAGACCGCATTGACTCAGTGCGGTATTCAGCCTCTCTGGTGTCAAGTCTGATTTTGGAAAAAAAAAAATCCAAAATCAGACAGAGTGTTGACACCAGAGAGGCTCAGACCGCATTGACTCAGTGCGGTAATCAGCCTCTCTGGTGTCAAGTCTGATTTTGGAAAAAAAAAAAAAAAATCCAAAATCAGACAGAGTGTTGACACCAGAGAGGCTAAGACCGCATTGACTCAGTGCGGTATTCAGCCTCTCTGGTGTCAAGTCTGATTTTGGAAAAAAAAAAAAATCCAAAATCAGACAGAGTGTTGACACCAGAGAGGCTAAGACCGCATTGACTCAGTGCGGTATTCAGCCTCTCTGGTGTCAAGTCTGATTTTGGAAAAAAAAAAAAAAATCCAAAATCAGACAGAGTGTTGACACCAGAGAGGCTAAGACCGCATTGACTCAGTGCGGTATTCAGCCTCTCTGGTGTCAAGTCTGATTTTGGAAAAAAAAAAAAAAAATCCAAAATCAGACAGAGTGTTGAGACCAGAGAGGCTAAGACCGCATTGACTCAGTGCGGTATTCAGCCTCTCTGGTGTCAAGTCTGATTTTGGAAAAAAAAAAAAAAAATCCAAAATCAGACAGAGTGTTGACACCAGAGAGGCTAAGACCGCATTGACTCAGTGCGGTATTCAGCCTCTCTGGTGTCAAGTCTGATTTTGGAAAAAAAAAAACAAAAAAAAAAAAATCAGACAGAGTGTTGAGACCAGAGAGGCTAAGACCGCATTGACTCAGTGCGGTATTCAGCCTCTCTGGTGTCAAGTCTGATTTTGGAAAAAAAAAAAAAAAATCCAAAATCAGACAGAGTGTTGACACCAGAGAGGCTAAGACCGCATTGACTCAGTGCGGTATTCAGCCTCTCTGGTGTCAAGTCTGATTTTGGAAAAAAAAAAAATCCAAAATCAGACAGAGTGTTGACACCAGAGAGGCTCAGACCGCATTGACTCAGTGCGGTAATCAGCCTCTCTGGTGTCAAGTCTGATTTTGGAAAAAAAAAAAAAAAATCCAAAATCAGACAGAGTGTTGACACCAGAGAGGCTAAGACCGCATTGACTCAGTGCGGTATTCAGCCTCTCTGGTGTCAAGTCTGATTTTGGAAAAAAAAAAAAATCCAAAATCAGACAGAGTGTTGACACCAGAGAGGCTAAGACCGCATTGACTCAGTGCGGTATTCAGCCTCTCTGGTGTCAAGTCTGATTTTGGAAAAAAAAAAAAAAAAAAAAAAAATCAGACAGAGTGTTGAGACCAGAGAGGCTAAGACCGCATTGACTCA
Source organism: Poromitra crassiceps (assembly GCF_964638095.1). Lineage (NCBI taxonomy): Eukaryota > Metazoa > Chordata > Actinopteri > Beryciformes > Melamphaidae > Poromitra > Poromitra crassiceps. Next base: position 5,576 of record NW_028150801.1, on the reverse strand, counting down.
GTGCGGTATTCAGCCTCTCTGGTGTAAAGTCTGACTTTGGAAAAAAAAAAAAAAAATCCAAAATCAGACAGAGTGTTGACACCAGAGAGGCGAAGACCGCATTGACTCAGTGCGGTATTCAGCCTCTCTGGTGTCAAGTCTGATTTTGGAAAAAAAAAAAAAAAAAATCCAAAATCAGACAGAGTGTTGAGACCAGAGAGGCTAAGACCGCATTGACTCAGTGCGGTATTCAGCCTCTCTGGTGTCAAGTCTGATTTTGGAAAAAAAAAAAAAAAATCCAAAATCAGACAGAGTGTTGACACCAGAGAGGCTACGACCGCATTGACTCAGTGCGGTATTCAGCCTCTCTGGTGTCAAGTCTGATTTTGGAAAAAAAAAAAAAAATCCAAAATCAGACAGAGTGTTGAGACCAGAGAGGCTAAGACCGCATTGACTCAGTGCGGTATTCAGCCTCTCTGGTGTCAAGTCTGATTTTGGAAAAAAAAAAAAAAAATCCAAAATCAGACAGAGTGTTGACACCAGAGAGGCTAAGACCGCATTGACTCAGTGCGGTATTCAGCCTCTCTGGTGTCAAGTCTGATTTTGGAAAAAAAAAAAAAAAATCCAAAATCAGACAGAGTGTTGAGACCAGAGAGGCTAAGACCGCATTGACTCAGTGCGGTATTCAGCCTCTCTGGTGTCAAGTCTGATTTTGGAAAAAAAAAAAAAAAAAAAAAAAATCAGACAGAGTGTTGAGACCAGAGAGGCTAAGACCGCATTGACTCAGTGCGGTATTCAGCCTCTCTGGTGTAAAGTCTGACTTTGGAAAAAAAAAAAAAAATCCAAAATCAGACAGAGTGTTGACACCAGAGAGGCGAAGACCGCATTGACTCAGTGCGGTATTCAGCCTCTCTGGTGTCAAGTCTGATTTTGGAAAAAAAAAAAAAAAAAATCCAAAATCAGACAGAGTGTTGAGACCAGAGAGGCTAAGACCGCATTGACTCAGTGCGGTATTCAGCCTCTCTGGTGTCAAGTCTGATTTTGGAAAAAAAAAAAAAAAATCCAAAATCAGACAGAGTGTTGACACCAGAGAGGCTACGACCGCATTGACTCAGTGCGGTATTCAGCCTCTCTGGTGTCAAGTCTGATTTTGGAAAAAAAAAAAAAAATCCAAAATCAGACAGAGTGTTGAGACCAGAGAGGCTAAGACCGCATTGACTCAGTGCGGTATTCAGCCTCTCTGGTGTCAAGTCTGATTTTGGAAAAAAAAAAAAAAAAATCCAAAATCAGACAGAGTGTTGACACCAGAGAGGCTAAGACCGCATTGACTCAGTGCGGTATTCAGCCTCTCTGGTGTCAAGTCTGATTTTGGAAAAAAAAAAAAAAAATCCAAAATCAGACAGAGTGTTGAGACCAGAGAGGCTAAGACCGCATTGACTCAGTGCGGTATTCAGCCTCTCTGGTGTCAAGTCTGATTTTGGAAAAAAAAAAAAAAAATCCAAAATCAGACAGAGTGTTGACACCAGAGAGGCTAAGACCGCATTGACTCAGTGCGGTATTCAGCCTCTCTGGTGTCAAGTCTGATTTTGGAAAAAAAAAAAAAAAATCCAAAATCAGACAGAGTGTTGACACCAGAGAGGCTAAGACCGCATTGACTCAGTGCGGTATTCAGCCTCTCTGGTGTCAAGTCTGATTTTGGAAAAAAAAAAATCCAAAATCAGACAGAGTGTTGACACCAGAGAGGCTCAGACCGCATTGACTCAGTGCGGTAATCAGCCTCTCTGGTGTCAAGTCTGATTTTGGAAAAAAAAAAAAAAATCCAAAATCAGACAGAGTGTTGACACCAGAGAGGCTAAGACCGCATTGACTCAGTGCGGTATTCAGCCTCTCTGGTGTCAAGTCTGATTTTGGAAAAAAAAAAAAAAATCCAAAATCAGACAGAGTGTTGACACCAGAGAGGCTAAGACCGCATTGACTCAGTGCGGTATTCAGCCTCTCTGGTGTCAAGTCTGATTTTGGAAAAAAAAAAAAAAATCCAAAATCAGACAGAGTGTTGACACCAGAAAGGCTAAGACCGCATTGACTCAGTGCGGTATTCAGCCTCTCTGGTGTCAAGTCTGATTTTGGAAAAAAAAAAAAAAAAAAAAAAAAATCAGACAGAGTGTTGAGACCAGAGAGGCTAAGACCGCATTGACTCAGTGCGGTATTCAGCCTCTCTGGTGTAAAGTCTGACTTTGGAAAAAAAAAAAAAAAATCCAAAATCAGACAGAGTGTTGACACCAGAGAGGCGAAGACCGCATTGACTCAGTGCGGTATTCAGCCTCTCTGGTGTCAAGTCTGATTTTGGAAAAAAAAAAAAAAAAATCCAAAATCAGACAGAGTGTTGAGACCAGAGAGGCTAAGACCGCATTGACTCAGTGCGGTATTCAGCCTCTCTGGTGTCAAGTCTGATTTTGGAAAAAAAAAAAAAAAAATCCAAAATCAGACAGAGTGTTGACACCAGAGAGGCTACGACCGCATTGACTCAGTGCGGTATTCAGCCTCTCTGGTGTCAAGTCTGATTTTGGAAAAAAAAAAAAAAATCCAAAATCAGACAGAGTGTTGAGACCAGAGAGGCTAAGACCGCATTGACTCAGTGCGGTATTCAGCCTCTCTGGTGTCAAGTCTGATTTTGGAAAAAAAAAAAAAAAATCCAAAATCAGACAGAGTGTTGACACCAGAGAGGCTAAGACCGCATTGACTCAGTGCGGTATTCAGCCTCTCTGGTGTCAAGTCTGATTTTGGAAAAAAAAAAAAAAAATCCAAAATCAGACAGAGTGTTGAGACCAGAGAGGCTAAGACCGCATTGACTCAGTGCGGTATTCAGCCTCTCTGGTGTCAAGTCTGATTTTGGAAAAAAAAAAAAAAAATCCAAAATCAGACAGAGTGTTGACACCAGAGAGGCTAAGACCGCATTGACTCAGTGCGGTATTCAGCCTCTCTGGTGTCAAGTCTGATTTTGGAAAAAAAAAAAAAAAAATCCAAAATCAGACAGAGTGTTGACACCAGAGAGGCTAAGACCGCATTGACTCAGAACGGTATTCAGCCTCTCTGGTGTCAAGTCTGATTTTGGAAAAAAAAAAAAAAAATCCAAAATCAGACAGAGTGTTCAGACCAAAGAGGCTAAGACCGCATTGACTCAGTGCGGTATTCAGCCTCTCTGGTGTCAAGTCTGATTTTGGAAAAAAAAAAAAAAAATCCAAAATCAGACAGAGTGTTGAGACCAGAGAGGCTAAGACCGCATTGACTCAGTGCGGTATTCAGCCTCTCTGGTGTCAAGTCTGATTTTGGAAAAAAAAAAAAAAAAATCCAAAATCAGACAGAGTGTTGAGACCAGAGAGGCTAAGACCGCATTGACTCAGTGCGGTATTCAGCCTCTCTGGTGTCAAGTCTGATTTTGGAAAAAAAAAAAAAAAATCCAAAATCAGACAGAGTGTTGACACCAGAGAGGCTAAGACCGCATTGACTCAGTACGGTATTCAGCCTCTCTGGTGTCAAGTCTGATTTTGGGAGAAAAAAAAAAAGAATCCAAAATCAGACAGAGTGTTCAGACCAGAGAGGCTAAGACCGCATTGACTCAGTGCGCTATTCAGCCTCTCTGGTGTCAAGTCTGACTTTGGAAAAAAAAAAAAATCCAAAATCAGACAGAGTGTTGACACCAGAGAGGCTAAGACCGCATTGACTCAGTGCGGTATTCAGCCTCTCTGGTGTCAAGTCTGATTTTGGAAAAAAAAAAAAAAATCCAAAATCAGACAGAGTGTTGAGACCAGAGAGGCTAAGACCGCATTGACTCAGTGCGGTATTCAGCCTCTCTGGTGTCAAGTCTGATTTTGGAAAAAAAAAAAAAAAATCCAAAATCAGACAGAGTGTTGACACCAGAGAGGCTAAGACCGCATTGACTCAGTGCGGTATTCAGCCTCTCTGGTGTCAAGTCTGATTTTGGAAAAAAAAAAAAAAAAATCCAAAATCAGACAGAGTGTTGACACCAGAGAGGCTAAGACCGCATTGACTCAGTGCGGTATTCAGCCTCTCTGGTGTCAAGTCTGATTTTGGAAAAAAAAAAAAAAAATCCAAAATCAGACAGAGTGTTGAGACCAGAGAGGCTAAGACCGCATTGACTCAGTGCGGTAATTCAGCCTCTCTGGTGTCAAGTCTGATTTTGGAAAAAAAAAAAAAAAAATCCAAAATCAGACAGAGTGTTGACACCAGAGAGGCTAAGACCGCATTGACTCAGTGCGGTATTCAGCCTCTCTGGTGTCAAGTCTGATTTTGGAAAAAAAAAAAAAAAAAATCCAAAATCAGACAGAGTGTTGACACCAGAGAGGCTAAGACCGCATTGACTCAGAAGCGGTATTCAGCCTCTCTGGTGTCAAGTCTGATTTTGGAAAAAAAAAAAAAAAAATCCAAAATCAGACAGAGTGTTGAGACCAGAGAGGCTAAGACCGCATTGACTCAGTGCGGTATTCAGCCTCTCTGGTGTCAAGTCTGATTTTGGAAAAAAAAAAAAAAAATCCAAAATCAGACAGAGTGTTGAGACCAGAGAGGCTAAGACCGCATTGACTCAGTGCGGTATTCAGCCTCTCTGGTGTCAAGTCTGATTTTGGAAAAAAAAAAAAAAATCCAAAATCAGACAGAGTGTTGACACCAGAGAGGCTAAGACCGCATTGACTCAGTGCGGTATTCAGCCTCTCTGGTGTCAAGTCTGATTTTGGAAAAAAAAAAAAAAAAATCCAAAATCAGACAGAGTGTTGAGACCAGAGAGGCTAAGACCGCATTGACTCAGTGCGGTATTCAGCCTCTCTGGTGTCAAGTCTGATTTTGGAAAAAAAAAAAAAAAAATCCAAAATCAGACAGAGTGTTGACACCAGAGAGGCTAAGACCGCATTGACTCAGTGCGGTATTCAGCCTCTCTGGTGTCAAGTCTGATTTTGGAAAAAAAAAAAAAAAAATCCAAAATCAGACAGAGTGTTGACACCAGAGAGGCTAAGACCGCATTGACTCAGTGCGGTATTCAGCCTCTCTGGTGTCAAGTCTGATTTTGGAAAAAAAAAAAAAAAATCCAAAATCAGACAGAGTGTTGAGACCAGAGAGGCTAAGACCGCATTGACTCAGTGCGGTATTCAGCCTCTCTGGTGTCAAGTCTGATTTTGGAAAAAAAAAAAAAAAATCCAAAATCAGACAGAGTGTTGACACCAGAGAGGCTAAGACCGCATTGACTCAGTGCGGTATTCAGCCTCTCTGGTGTCAAGTCTGATTTTGGAAAAAAAAAAAAAAAATCCAAAATCAGACAGAGTGTTGACACCAGAGAGGCTAAGACCGCATTGACTCAGTGGCGGTATTCAGCCTCTCTGGTGTCAAGTCTGATTTTGGAAAAAAAAAAAAAAATCCAAAATCAGACAGAGTGTTGACACCAGAGAGGCTAAGACCGCATTGACTCAGTGCGGTATTCAGCCTCTCTGGTGTCTTAAGTCTGATTTTTGAAAAAAAAAAAAAAAAAAAAAAATCAGACAGAGTGTTGACACCAGAGAGGCTAAGACCGCATTGACTCAGTGCGGTAT
>NW_028150802.1:17500-22500 GCF_964638095.1 Poromitra crassiceps | reverse complement strand
ACACTTTGACATTTTGTAAAGGGGCACAGTGAATGAAGTGTGTATGTGTGTGTGTGTGTGGGGGGGCGGGGCGGGGCATCACCCTCTTCGTGAAGCCGACAGTTTATTAATTTATTAATAAATGAAACTGGAATCTTCCCCCTTTTCTATTTCATGGGTAATAACATTGGATATTTTAATGATATATTGCTTGCCGGACTGGAAATGTCCCCGATTTTCATTTGAGAAATCTGGTCACCTTATTATACTGTACCACTTTCAGACCAATGACCAGGGTCGGGCCAGGGTTACTTGAACCATGTTCAATCCTTCTTTTGTCACCAAAGCCATTTCTAAACATGCAGTGAACTCCTGAACATATCCAGACACCACTCGGATGGGCTGCATGTTTAGCAACAAATGTCTGTTGTGAGCGCGCTCCCGCGAACACGGACATTACCACCCAAGCCCCAAGTGCTATATCTGTCTCGCTCGCAGAGCGGGTCTAGTTTAGCAGGTCCAGGCTCATGTCCCGACCGTGGAGTGAGCGTGCAGGTGGCGGTGAGAGGGAAAGCGAGCGAGACAATATTATTATAGCCTATAAATAGTTGTTAAATGGCACTTTTACAAACCATTAATGTCCCTGTGCTATTTAATTTCATGATTGGACATATTATGTGGCTGGATTATTTGGAAGAGAGTCAAATTGGTGAGTAAACGAGTAAAAGTTGAATCGTTTATTTTCCTCCATCTGTCAGTTTGAAACGTGAAAACACAACAAGAAGTGCTGCATTAGGCTAGAACTGTCTACACCCGCTAGCTGCTAGCTACTAGTGGGAGTACCGGTAGTTTGGTCAAAAGAAAATAGTACATGAAACAGCTCACAACAAAGTCTGTGCATTATCTTGAGTAACCGAGTCATGATTTCTGGAAAGAGACATTGCTGTTGAGTTTTTCAAATGTCTTTTTTTGGTGCTTTGAGCACCACAAGCCGAGTGCCATCCATTGTATTGGAGAGAAGGCAGGGCTGATATCTCCAAAATTCAGGCAACTAACACAAAATGATGGATAATAGAATAGAAAATAGATGGATAAATAGCACTGCAGGTGAGAGGAAAATATGTATTTTGGATTTTAGGGTGAGCTGTCCCTTGAAGGCTAGTTAAGTAAGGATTTTGAATTCTAACACGCTCACAGCATAATTGTGTTTCTGACGTGGATTGTGGTTGTTTTCATTCATCAAAACATTCAAAATCCTTACTACTGGTACTGTACAGTCAACCTAGTGACATCATCTAGCAGCGCCCTAGTTGGCAAAAAGCTGAAATCTTGGTAAATGTCACACTTGAAAGCAGTGTCCCGTCTTATCTGAGGTGAAATGCAAATGACCTAGAGTCATGTGATCAAATGTTTCATGTCCTCCTCTTTAATGTGGAATACCATGAAAACAAAGGTCAGTCATGTTTATTTATATTGTCCTTTAAATCAAGCATGTCTCATACAGTAGGGCTTTAACACATGATCATACAGTACATGTCATATACACACTACATACCCTACTACATCATATTCCATATTATTGATTCATATAATTCCAGCATCAATTGCAGTTTACTGTAATATATCACTGACATGAAGCATTGAATATGTAGTGAATTGAAGTTCGACTGCAGCACACCAGGGTTCACTGTTGCTCCAGGAAGAAATCCAAGCTGCTCAGCTGCAGACCCAGCCTCATTGCAACTCAGATGTCAACTCAACCTCAGCCCCACAGACCAAATTAATGCAATGCATGTTTGTTATTGTTTTACTAACAGTTTAGACGGGTTCAATCCCTCAGCTCAATTTACACTGTGCATGGAGATTGTACAGTTTTTAACTTGCACTGAACTGGTAAGGTCCTGTCAGTAATATATCTGCACTCTTGTACCATTAACACCACATTTAAGTTAAACCACATACCTCGTTATTTGACATTAGATAATAACCACACACTTACCAACCCAGCTGTCTATCTCAGCCCTTACAGTACTGTACTTACTGATTTGCAGGCTGAACCCTCATTGGCTTTTCAGTAGAGTACACATACAAATAAATATTGCAAAGGTGCAATGGCATTCGTTGTGGCAGGCTAGAGCCAGAGCACCTGTTTCAGAGAAATAAATAACCAAATACTGGTGCAAGTTAGACCCTGTGTGAGTGATCCCAGCAAATGACCTTGAATGTAATTCAGATCTTTTCAATGAGCTCCTCGCCAAAGGAAGAGAGAAGGATATATTATGCATGCAATCTATTATTGATGCACTTAGTTGAGTCATGTTACGATCAGACATGGGCCCTCAGAAGATATCTAAATGGAAGGAATTGTACTACAAACATGCGTTATATAACTAGCCTACTGTGCTGCTACTGTATGATGTGCATTATCATCTATCCTAGTTTCTATCTTTTACATTTTACATTTGGTAATTAGATAATAAAGACAGGGTTATGCATGGTATTTCAAAGCTTTGATTAAAACTTTTATTGTAGGAAAAAAGCGTGCTCACTGTTTACACGCTATTATTTGCTCTTTATCAATCAGTCTTAATATTTAACAACAATTAGGGTTATATCAATGGATTTCTATTGAGCCTGTGAAGCGGTCCAATTAAAACACTTTGCTGCTTCGTCCCGAGAGACCATTGGCTGACAGCCGTTCTCGGTTCTCTCCGACCCCGCCCCCATCTGTCAGAGACTGAATTGGTAAAACACACTGCTGATGCACTGTGGAGAGATACTACAAGTTTACATTTCAGCTGACTGACTTTTCAGGCGGTGGAAATAAGCGACATTTGTTACCAGACCTCGCACCAAGGCGAGCGCGTATCCAAACTCCATTGCCTTTTACCCCACTCTTACAGTATGAAGTGCAGTTATGGCAAGGAGTAGCAAGTCAGTAGCGAGGACCCTGGAGGATTTGACGCTAGACTCGGGTTATGGTGGAGCCGCGGACTCCTTCAGGTCTTCCAGTGCGTCGCTGTGCTGCTCAGAGGCACATGGGGGGAACTACTGGCATCTAACCGACTCGATGCACAGTCGACACAACAGCCTGGACACTGTCAACACCGTCCTGGTCGAAGACGCCGAGATCCTGGAGTGCACCACCGGGCAGTGCGCTAAACTACCCGAGCTAGAGGATGTGCCGTGGAGCCTCGGGGAAGTGGCGAGCGCACTGGGCAGGGGCGACGAGATGAGCCTACCGACCCCGCCGCAGGACGTCCTGCTCCGGCTGTCGGTGCTGGTCAGCCGGGCCCTGGTCAGGGTCGCCAAGGAGGCGCAGCGGCTGAGTTTGCGCTACGCCAAATGCACCAAATACGAGATCCAAAGTGCCATAAAGATTGTGCTGTCGTGGACCGTGTCGGTGAACTGCATCACCGCGGCCCTCGGTGCCTTGTCCCTGTACAACATGAGCACGGAGGATAAGTTCAGCCGCGGCAAGGCGCTACGCTGCGGACTCACCTTCAACGTGGGCAAGTTCTTCAGGTGGATGGTGGACAGCAGGGTCGCCGTGCGCATCCACGAGCACGCAGCCATCTACCTGTCCGCGTGCATGGAGAGCCTCTTCCGCGAGGTGTACGCGCGCGTGCTGCGCAGTGCGCTGGTGGAGAAAGATAACGGGATCCCCAAGTTCACAGTGGAGTCTCTGGAGCAGGCCGTCAACAGTGACGCAGAGATCTGGGGCTGTCTGCAGCTCTGCCAGCACCTCATCTGTGGGAAGAATGCAGCCGGTGAGTTGTTGTTAATGAATGTGAAACAAGGTGTTTCTGCACTTGTTACCCTATGTTAGTTTCCAAATAAACAAGTTTGTTAATGTGTTATTACACATTTTCATGTGATATACATCATTTTCCCAATACAAGTTCCATCCTCCTCTCTTCATCTTACCACAGATATTTATGAGAAGGAAAGTGCTTCTTCATTGGATTTACCCCAACGACCATAGATCCATAAAGACAAACAAGAGTCACAAACATCGGAAATGACATGCACAAATTGATGCTTTAGGGATTTATATAAAGTCACACCTGCAGACAGTCCTCTGACATACAAAAGGAAAACTATTGCCCAATGTCTGTAATTGCTGAGTAAGTGATTAGTAGTAGGCCTATAACTGAGTAACAGACACCCCTGACACAGATCATGTTTGTAGTAGAAATGATGCTTACCCTGAGCCTCCTCAGAGCACAGGAGACTGCAGAGTGGTGATGAGTTCAGGGTTGGAGAGCATGGTGTTTGTAAAGCCAACCTGCAGTGCCTCTAGCTTTCTGCCATGTTGTACTATAGAGGAGATCTTGGGGAATCCTCCTCCTTATATGTGACTGCTTTGTTAATGTGTAAAAGGCTGGTGCAGAACCTCATCTCCCCAGGCTGTCTTAATGCCTTACCTTTGAGGGTTTTAGTGAAAGCCCTGCTCACAGCCAGTTTCCTCTATTCTGATGCCCTGCAGAGATTAGCATTCAACTTTTCACCCATAGATGAAGGGAATTCTTTCATTTGTACATTTGCAGGCTGCAGTGCACGTTCTCCAATTATGTTCACACTGGCTTTACTTCTCCCAGTTTTTTCATATTGCCCTCATTGCATTCAGACTCCACCTTTGCTCAGCCAGTAATACATTTTCATGAATCACCTTACTGTAATAGCTACACAGTACTGGCCCTTCTTTTGATGGATGCTGTAAAAGTTCTGCTCTGGCTCCAATTGCAACAGGTTTACGTAATGAAAGGTCCTCGGGGGACCTATGTGCTATCATGCATTATGCAGAGTGATGTGAATCAAACAGAGTTATAGAGAGAGACCGTATCTCTAACAGGAACCGGCCATGAGAAGAACACTTCAGAGGCAAGGGCTTTGTTATGCCAGCTCCCAGGGTTAAGAGAAAAGTTCTCGTATGAGGGAGGCCAAATGCCAATGAAAATGACCTGTCACCTGTTTTATTGAAGTTGTTCTCAGTGAGTAATTGTAAGTACACGACGTAT
>NW_028150802.1:0-12500 GCF_964638095.1 Poromitra crassiceps | reverse complement strand
CCACACTAAAACCAAAAATATGCTTTTACTGTGGTTGACCCTTTTCTCAACATTTGTGAGCCCTTAATTTCAGGCCAGGTTGGAAAGAATCACTGGAGCAGTTGTCTTTGGAAACCACACACCACAGTAGGCTATAGGACACACTTGTTGAGAGCGTGTGATGTGTGCGCTGCTAGTTGTCGAGCGTTCAAAAGTCTCGTCACGTCCCACAGCTGCAGACAAAGCAATGGCATGTTACTGTTCTGCTCTGAAGCGTTGTGCCATTACAGGCAGGGGGTCTCTGCATGCTGGGTGACACGCTGCTGCAGGTCCCTCTCTCTGTTCACAGCCTGCCTGCCTGCCTGGCTGTGCGAGAGGTCGCTGCCTGGCGCGCGTGTGCGTGCGGTGGGGGAGAACAGGGGGTCTGCAGTGGTGCTACTCTGTACCAGTGGAGACCAGTCCCCACTGTGTCTGCCTGGGAGGGAGATACACTACATCTGTGGTAGTGAAACACTTACCCGCCAGCACGCATAAGAATAACATAAGACACACTCTCACTAGTCTCTCTCTTTCTCCTTCTCCCTCTCTCTCACACACACACACACACACACACACACGCAGTCACACGTGGCTGTGAAGCGGATCTGGTTTTAATTGTGAGCCTGGAAGGGAACAGGGGAATGCTGATGTGACATGATGGAGTCTGGTACGGGGAGGGAGAGCTCCAGCCAAGTTTACGTCAATTGATTAAGACGAGAAAGGTGATAGAAAACAGTGAATCCTCCTTCAGCCAACCTACAATGGATTGGGGGTCTTTCTTTTTCTTCTTTAGACGTCCATTTGTTCCTGTGCCTCAGAGGGTTGTGCTCTGCAAAGTGCTTCAAAGTTGCACTGTGTCATAGCCTGCTGTGCGTGTGCGTGTGTGTTGACGCATGCAGCTGGCAGACTGGCTGCGTCAGTCAGCCTAGAGAGCGTGACTGCAGTCAGTCACTGTGCACAGTAAACAGACACAAAATAAGGATCAGGCCTGAGGGGGCGTCTGACTGGGTAGTGTGTCGAGGGAAAAGCACTCGCCTTACCACCGCAGAGAGCCAGGTTCAATTCCCGGCAGCGGTAACTCCGCCTTGGTCAGACGTTCCTACAGACACAATTAGCCGTGTCTGCGGGTGGGAAGCCGGTGGGGTATGTGTTCTGGTGGCTGCCTCCTCTGGTCGGGCGGGGCACCTGTTTGTTGGGAGGGGAACCGGGGGGAATAGCGTGATCCTCCCATGCGCTACGTCCTGCCGGTGAAACTCCTTGCTGTCAGGTAAAAAGAAGCGGCTGGGGACTGCGCATGTATCGGAGGAAGCATGTGCTAGTCTACAGCTCTTCCCAGTTTGGCATAGCAGGTGGAGCAACTACCGGGGAGAAAACTGGACAGAGAGAGAAAAAGTCAATGGTGATTCCATGTTGAATCAAGTCAAGTCCCAAAGTCCTATTCTTAACCATAAAAAAATTCTTGGCCAGTTTAATTTCTAAACACAAACCAGTCTCTTCCAGGCTAAAAACCACAGCACAATTCTGGCAACAGACAAAACATGGAGCTGCTGAATTGGAGACTTATGTGGAATTTTCTAATTTCTGCGCTTGACATTTTACATCCGAATTAGATTTATTTCATTTAATTTCATCATCATCTATAAAAGGGAGCAAGTGGGCAATGTTTGTTTGTTTCCATTTTTGCCCCACTGATGATGTCATAGGAGGCATTGTGACATCACTGATGATGTCATCAGTGATGTCATAAGACTGATGATGTCATCAGTGATGTCACAATGCCTCCTATGACATCAGTGGGGCAAAAATCATCTTATGACATCACTGATAATGTCATAGGCACTGATGTAAACTTAAGGGGCCCACATACACATACACACACACCCGCGCGCATGTCAACTTAAGGGCAATGACATTTTGTGAGCAACACACACACACACACACACCGTGCCAATAGAGCAGGCGAGACCACGCAGCAGCAGGCTGCAGGTGAGGCCACGCAGCGGCTGAGCTGTGTACGCGAGCAGCAGGGCCAGCTTGGTGAGCAGCAGGGCCAGCTCGGTGAGCTACAGGGTGGGCGAAGTGAGCCCGCGCAGCGGGAGAGCCTAGGAATTGAGCGCGCAAGATATAGACATTTCAAAGCAGAAGCTGTGCTTTAAAATCACTCTGGGTACTGTTTTTAATTTCCCATTTACTGTCAGTAACACTCCTGTGCTTTTTATCTAGATGGCATTAACTGAAGAGGACATACAGTGCTGTATGTATTATATTGTAGAATGTGTTTTCCCATAAAGGGGGGCGTTCAATTAATATATGACAATAAAGACTTCCCACATTACTATTATAGCCTATATGTGGAAAGCCCACTCTTCCTAATGGTCTCCGTTAGCTCTTCAGATACAGTATAGGTAGGTAGACAAGGCATAAAAGAGAGATAACTGTCACTATACACATACAGACACGGGGCCAGAGATATCCAGCAATTATTCTGCACTAGTATGGAGCCAGATCCTATGAAGTTGTGGCTAAGAATGAATTGTTCATGGTGTTGACGTTCAAAGAAATAAGAGAGAGAGAGAATGAAGAGGTGCAGATGGCAGGGATCAAAAGAGGAAAATCCATAAGAGAAGCTGTGGGTGACAGACGACCCAGACAAGTGATGTCTACATCTTAATATAGCAGGAAGAAGTCTCAAAGCAAACAAGTACCAACAAGTAGATTATCGAGATGAAGTGTTGGTACAGTATCTACCACACAGTCATTCTCCCAGTTCTGACTTCCAATAGACCCTTTTCAGGGGGCCATTTTGTGTCAAAAAGGCAGGGTAAACACAGGTGCAAGCAAAACACTAATGAGGGTTTCCAAATTCCAATCATGGAAGTTTGAAACCCTCATTAGTGTTTTGCTTGCACCTGTGTTTACCTTGCCTTTTTGACACAAAATGGCCCCCGTGAGAAGGGTCTATTGTATAGGCCCTATACTATAGGGGGAGCCTGATCTCATTTATATGACGAATGAAGTGCTCTGGCTAGAAATTGTAAAGGAGATATACTGGTAAACAAGATCCGAACTATCTCCCCTTTGATATGAGATCAGTGCTGCACTGCATTCAAAGAAATCATTCTGTCCCCATTAGAGATGCAATATGTGAAAGAGAGAAAGTTGACGTGTCTGGACATGTCAAGATGCTCCTGCATTCACGACTGGTGTGACCTGTAAGAAATGAAGATGACACACCCACCCACGCACGCGCACACACACACACACACACACACACACACACACACACACACACACACACACACACACACACACACCGGTTTACATCAGATGAATGCTGGCCCAAAACCAACACAGAACAGGTTTCCAGATTAGCCAGCAAATCCACAAAGCTATCTCTTGCCACAGCAAACGCCAGTGACAGATAAACAGTATAATGCGAACCCATTACAATGTCATAGTGTCAGTGAAGCACTCCCACAAACAAACCGCACCAACGGGGAAAGTACTCTCTGTTTCAGAACAACTCCAAACGAGACAGGTGTGAACACACCCTCAGAGCCAGAAAAAAGTGCAGAGACAGTTTCCAAAGTGTCGCACGACGAAGCATAATACAGCCTAAAGGCCATATCATCACTGAAACACATCCTTTGATATACTGACCCAATGGTAATATATTAAAAAGAAGTGAGATTTTGAGTGCTAAAAACTAGCAATGACAACACCTGCCCTTGCCGTTGCACTGGGCATAAGATAGGGCTGAGCCCTAAGACTTTTCAATGGAATATGGTTTGAAAAGGATAAGAAATTACTAAGAGGCTGAGCATCATGAGTTTGATTTATATAATCAGTTTCTGCTTCAATAAAACACAAGCATTCAATACAAATAAATAATGTCATCTGGTGGAACAAATCTCATCATTTTCAATCTAAGTCATTTACACAAAGTCATTTATAGAAACCTTTTCAAGTTGTCATCAAAGTACAAGTCAAAGTCAAGTCCCAAGTCATCAGAACCCAAGTGAAGTCTCAAGTCTTCTCTTCATGGATCATCAGCAAGTCATGTTGGCTGGTCCAGAACAAGTAGCAGTGCTGCACCAAACAGAGTCGGCCCATCAGAGAATCAGTGTGAAGAGGAGCTCTTATCTCCCCAGAACACCCACTTGAGTCCAATCTGAGGACCGCTCTCATGACCTCTTTGGGATAGAGACTTCTCTCATCCAACTGACCCGTCTGTATTGAATCTTCTCAGTATCGCTGATTGACACCGCCCAAAAGGATTTCAAGTGGACTCGGGTTTGGGAACATGAATCATGTGTTTTACTGCATCCTTGGGTATCCTGAAGCTTTTACAGTGCATTAGTCAAGCTGAAGGAGAAACCTTGCTCCTAGCCTCTGGGCCACTACATGTGCTGCGGCTTCACTAGTCCTTAGCTATACTACAGTAAGCCATAGGGGTCCAAATGTGTCGTGGATTTCTGAGCTGATAGTGGGGAATTCAACTTCTGTTATTTCAGTCCTCTGTAAACCACTCTGAGCGTGTTTCCCCTGCACATGAGAAATACATCACCGTCAGCTGTATCAACACGGAGCAGACGTGGTTCATGTGATCGAAATAAACACTTTCTGCTTTTGACATGCCGGCGTGACCCTGGAATAAACATGTACTTTCCCCAGAGGACATAATTATTCTTGGACATATGGAGAGATATCCGCTGGTTTTTGCACTGATCACTACCGCCTGCTGCAGTGTTGTTGGGTGGGAAAATCTGAACCAATTAATGAAATTTGATTGAAATACGTACATGCTGCTTGGTGGATTGAAAGTATGCCAAAATGAGTAGACTAATGATTTGGAATAAGTTTTAAAGAAAAAAATCCACCTTCAGATACTCTTCTGCTGTTTTATGTATTCCAGGAGTTATTTTGCAATGAAGTCTTGAAAGAGAGAAACTTTTTTGGTGTACCCAGTTTCCCTCAACCTGCCTTGTCTATTTCTACTCCAGTTGATTGAGTGATTGCCAACATTTCGCAGAATACCTTTCAAGCGGCAATCTCGGGCTTGGACAGCATGAAGCCAATGCGCAAGTGCCAAAAACCGCAGTTCGTCGAATGGCCACTTGAAGCTGGCTCCAAAAAGGAGTTGTTCCCCATTGCCCCATGTTAAAAAATGACTGACTTTACAGCAGAAATAAACATGTTTCCACTTCCAGCCTGATTCAAAAAAACTGTTTTGGTCTCTATAGATAATTTCCTGCTCAAGGTTTCTTCCCCGGTAGCCTCTCCCCAGATATATGGCAGTACCAGTCTCGAGTCTCGACACAGGGACAGTTTCTTCCCAACTGCCATCCGCCTCTTCATGAGACCCGAAAGCCCTCACAAAATATGAATTTATCACTCGTCCCCCACCCCCCCCTCCCCACTCCCCCCGATGCCCCCTGAACACAACCGGTCCCCCCCCCATGGACATTATCCCACAGACACTATCCATTCCTAACCCCATTATATGTCACTTTAAAGGTCTTTATACTTTGCACTGTCTTTAGAATTTGAGGCTGTTTTTCTCTATTGCTCCGTCTTCTACTGTTGATGTGACCAGTGCGCTGGATACTTGCACTAAGTCAAGTACTTACTGTGGCTATTAAAGTGAATCTTGAATCTTGAATATTACGCTGAATCACTGCACTGCTCCTCCTCCTACATATTGTAAAATGGATAGTTCTGGTCCTTGATTGTGATTAGCTGAGCCGCGTTCAAAGCCATTGTAAAATGTAGGAGGGGGGCTTGAAGGACTACATTGCTTGGCGAAAGAAAACAAAACAAAAGTCAACAGAGTCAGGATGGGTGGGCTATGGGCAATGTAATGGAGTAAAAGTATAAATTTTTATTTAGAAAATGTAGTGGAGTAAAGTGAAAATGGTCAGAAATATAAATACTCAAGTAAAGTACAGATACATGTACATGTAGCGACTGATCGCTAAAGTCGTTACTGATTGGTGCCCCCAGGATTTCGGGGGAAGCAATCACTGGCCAGTATACGAGGGATCAGCCGAGCAGCATTTTGGTAAACAAACTGCGTCACTGGGTGGCAACGGCAATGGAACCCAAGTGGCACGAGGCTTGAGTGTCTGACTCTAGCCAGCTAACTGTTTACATTTTAAAAACTGCGACAGTTCACACAACTTTAACACGACATGCATATATTATACATCAAACTCTTGAGCTACTTCTGCTCTCACTCAAAATGTCAAAATATAAGCGATGTCATGTATAGTTTTTGAGATATTAACGTTTGTTTGGCACAACTCATACTATTAACTGCCGTGGGGTTCCGCATTTCTGTGTGGCAAGTGATGTCACGCTGATTCGTCCTATTCCGACAGCAGTTTGGAGCTAAAAGTCTCCCAGACCAAGAGAGAGAGATCTGCAGCATGCAGTAACGTACTGTATCTAGTGTAAGAACTCTCATGGGTCTGGCCAAGAGACTACTCCCCTGTTAAAGGGGTCTTCCCTTGCTGCCATTACTAAGTGCATGTTGTTGTTGGGTAATTGTTTCAATTGCCACATGACCTGTGCAGTAAAAATAGCCAGTGCATGTGAGAATTGTTTCCATTGTTGGATCTAAAATAAAGAGCCTGGCCTTTTACCTGCTCTATTGGTAAAGCTCCTTGAGATAACTCCTGTTATGATTTGGCGATATATAATATAAAATTGATTGATTGATTGATTGATTGATTGATTGATTGATTGATTGATTGATTGATTGATTGAACTGTTTAGAGTAAAATAGACGGGGGAAAAGACTATGTTTTGGACGTGATTGACAGGTCGCCTGTCCAGTGATCGTGCACCTTGCCGATCATGGACCAATAGGAGGTGGAGCTGCAGCTTGGTGGGAAACCCCCGGTCTCACGCCGTCTCATGCAAGCTGCACGAGAACCAAGATGGCCGTGGCCAAAATGCCAAACTGGGGGCTTCAAAACGGGAGTCCACAAGCCAATGGGTGACGTCATGGCGGCTACGTCCTTTTGATACAGTCTATGCTTTCAACAAACACAATGCATTACAGTACTTGTAGGTATAGTGGCAGTGATAAAAATAGCAAGTTTTTCCATTTGAGAAAAAGCTGTGACCCTCAACACAACAGCTGCATTGCATTATAGGCTATTGAGGCTATTGTAAAAAAAAAATGAAATTGGTATCTTATCTTCTATGATGGATTTCTACCATAGGATGTTGCAAAATGGTGAATCTAGAATGAAGACCTTGTCCTTAGATTCAGAGAGTCTGACAACAAACCTTGATGTTGAACGTTCTTTGTCGTTTTAGATAGCTGAAGATTTTTCTACTATCGAACTCCATTGTAGCTGCACTGTGAATATCTGGATGGGATGCCTGTGTTATTCATGGGAATAAGGTACATTGCCCATTGCTGTTTTTGGAACAATGTAAAAGTGCCATAGATACAGTCGGTCTGTGTGGGAACGCCCACAAAATGTTACTACGGCTGGCGTGCGAGTGGGGTAAAACCCCCCATATATCTCAATGGGCTGACTCACAAAAGGACGGTGCTGCGGCTCTACACTACAGGATTGGGGATTCTAGATCAGGTACGTCTGTTCAGATGTGCGTTTACTGCGCTGGTTGAATCACTGATTGTGTCCGCCTGGGCTGGGCTAGCAGCTAAATGCTAACTATGCTGAATGGGGAGAACGGGAGGATTTACCCCACCCTGACCACGCCCGTTTAAATAATTTCCCTACAAAGTACAGTATATGTTTACATGTGAGCAAGGAAACATTAACTTGGCAAATTTGGTCATGCAGTTTGTGACATTTTCTCCCATGCAGAGTGGAAAGGAGAACGGCAAATACTGGAGCTCAGCCACTTTGTAGAAGGCAATGGATCTGCTGATTGAATACTGATTCTGTTCCGTTTGACCGGTATCCCATTACCTCCCATGGGAGCAGTGACCTTCGGACTGTGTGTGTGTGTGTGTGTGTGTGTGTGTGTGTGTGTGTGCGCGCGTGTGCGTGTGCGTGCATGCATGCGTGCGTGCGTGTATACGTGTGTGTGTGTGCCTGCCTCTTTCTTTGCTCCATGCCGTAGTTGCCTCAATCAAAACCCCTGACCCGAAGAATTTAGATCGACTATTCTTTCAAAGCGTGAATATATGGATGTTTTCTAGTTCTACCAGTTCTCTCTCTCTCTCTCTCTCTCTCTCTCTGTTGTCAACTTTCTCTCTACCTCTCTCCCTCATCTCCTCTCTCTGTTTGACTCCGGCCTTCCTTGCTCAGTGCAAATTTAATGAGACTCCATTCGGTTGTTGTGATTGAGAGTAAGTGGTGAGTGAAGCGACCTTGCCGTGTCCTACAAGTCTGGCAGGAGGGGGTCTAATAGTTCTGTCAGAACCAGACGTGCAGCGCCTCTCCGGGAAGCTGCTCCCGCCTCCCGCTGGCCTGGCCTCGGCCCAGCACACTGCAGACAGACACGTGTGTCGCTCAACCATGACGGATCTCCTCCAGATCCAACTCCAATCTGTAGTTGCAGTTCGTAGCGTGGAGTGGGCGGGCTCCACTGTGTATCGAGAGAGAGAGAGAGAGAGACCCAGAGAAGGAGAACAAGACTATACTTGAGTGAAGTGGCTTTGACAAGCTAAAAATGAACATTTTCAAATTTCACATCAGGCCTACATATACGGCTATATATACTCAGTACCAAACAGCTTCCGACAGACTCTGTGCTTAAACAGGTGAACGGTGCACATCTCCTCAGTATTCTCTGCTCCATGTGAGCTGTTTAGAGTTGCTCAACCCAGAGATGCTAACAAGTTATTTTTTGCAAGTCCAAGTCAAGTTTCAAGTCTTTGAGCTAGAAGTCACAAGTTTTTGAGGGCCAAGTCCAAGTCAAGTCTCAAGTCCTTGGTTACAAGTCCAAGTCAAGCCTCAATTCTCATATGGATGAGCGTTCTATCATCTGCTGCATGCCATCCCGTCGGCTTAGAACACTGCTGCATAGCTAAGACAAAGCAATTCAAAGCATGTAGTGTAGTTATCCTCACTCCTTTATTAGCATACAATATCAACATTGATTAGTTGACATTATTATCAGTAGACATTTCATTCATGTTAATGCACACACAAAAAAGTCTCCTGTCTTTGTGGACGAGTCTCAAGTCAAGTCTCAAGTCACTGTGTGACTGTGTGACTTAAGTGAAAATCGAGTCCAATTCCAAGTCCCCATCTCTGGCTCAACTCTGAGCTGAACTAGCAGCATATGGTACAGATTACCTCCAGAGAAGGTGTATGTCTATTTTGTGCATGACATTTTTTATTGCTAACACATGCCGGATCGTGCTCTGCGCCCATTTCATTCTCAAAGTGGATCGGAGACTGGCAGAATAACAGGCACATTGTGAAAAGACAGATGCGAGCAGCAAACTGTAACTTCTGCCCTTGAAAACACAGTGGGCTTGGCTAGTTACCTTAGAAACAAGACTTTTTTTTTAAATCGCCACGTAGCAATGTGTTCAATTCAGAGTAGGCTATCCATGCGTCATTCATTACTAAAGGAAATGATGCATCGTTCTGAAAGGTACCTTATATACCTTATAGAGGAATTAAGTTTATTCAGTATATTCTCTGCTCCAAAATCCAAAAGTACTAGCAATGCATTTTCAAAAGTACATCAGGATTCGGTCCTTTAAGGAGAGCTTTAACTAAGGAAGCAATTATGAATGATCACGGATTAAGTAGATCCTCAAGATACTTCTGACAATACGACTCAGGAAATGCTGTTTAAGTTAAACTCCCTTTACAAAACTTAATAGATGGAATGTTGTATCCTTCGGCGAGTGGTTCACGCTGGGGCTGAAGAGAGAGACGCCCCCCATCACTGAAATAGCACATGGTTAATAGCCACTATTGAGTCAGGCTTGTCATGATGCACCGACTATAACCCTCTCCTCAGTCATTCTCACTGTCTGTCTGGACAGATGGAAATTGGAGAGTGCTCTCCAGTGACAGGTGCGTCTGTCACTTTTGGGCAGTGGTGGACGAAGTACCTGAAAGCCACACTTGAGTAAATGTACAGATATCTTATCAGAAAATGACTTTGGTAGAAGTCGCTCACCTATTAAAATATTATTTGAATAAAATTAAATCTACATAAGTATTGACAGTAAAAGTAGGAAATAAATGCTGTTAATTTAAAAAAATATAATATTGATTTGTTTGATTGGAAATATTGATTTTTATAGCAATTGGCAAACAATGTTATGGTGCATTACCGCCACCAATAATAGAATGGAGTGTGGATTGTGATTAATGTAACTTAAAGGAAGGCTTTGCTTTGTATCATTATAACCTCTGTAATATAAAGCAGATCGACAGTGCTTTACCCTGTGTATATGTTTTCTGCATTGAGTAATGCACGTTTGACTGCCTGCAGAAACTCCACCCTGCCAGCTGGCATGGGTCATTAACGCTCGTTAAGGCTCTCAATGTGATTCCCTGTGGATCTGCGCATACAGGAAAAATAAAAAAGGTGAAGCCGCCCTCGAGCAACATCTGTTCACTTCCTGTATAGAATGATGCATTTTGCATCATTCTGGACGGAAGTGCTGGAATAAACTGCAGAGCTCTGTGTGCAGGAAAACATGAAGACAAGGTAAAGGCTGCCCATCTGCATAATTACTACTGACATTGTAATGATACAAAACGTGTTGAGAATCTGCAAAGCCTCCCTTTAAAGCTAGGAGCACTCATTGGCCAAACCTTACCAAATGCTTCTTCTGATTTTACTTTGTAATCAAGATGCTTAGGGGAAATGTAATCGATTAAAAGTATACATTTTATTTAGGAAATGTAGTGGAGTAAAAGTGAAAATTGACAGAAATATAAATACTCAAGTAAAGTACAGATACAGAGGTTACCTATTTCAAAGTATCCTTTTACTGCCACCTGTCGCGACACAAAAGTGTTTTTCCCCCGGCTGCTAGTTCAGTGGGTTTTGGTCGTAGAGAGGTAAGACCAACACCTTTTGGAATCTGTGGATTCTCAGCTTTCATTTGACATCTTACTCATCTTACTGATCTTACAGCACTTGCAGCAATAGGGTATTTCAAAACAGATAACATCTGTACTCCCGAAAACAACAAGTATTATTACTGTGTTACATGTGTTCAGCTGGCCACACAGGCCTGTTCCTCACAGTCCCTCTTGCTCGCTCCCTCCTGCTGACTGGAAGGAAGTCTCTCTCTCTCTCTCTCTCTCTCTCTCTCTCTCTCTCTCTCTCTCTCTCTCTCTCTCTCTCAGGAAGCTCAGATAAAGAGAGGAAAGGGTGCTGGGAGGATGAGCTACAGGAAAAGGCTATATTTCTTTACTCTATCTCCAAAGCAGCTGAAAAACGCCTGAAAGCAAAGAAATGTTATTAATTCTATATATGATTCTATGCTATATTTACAAATTTAGCCTCGAGAATGGAATCAAATGAGATTCTTTGAGTCGTGTCCATCTACGTTTTTCCCTCCCGGTTTAATTAAAACCTTTAGCGGCCATGTTATTTGTCTTCTCCTGAGAGCGAGCCAGTCTCAGTCTCGGGGGAAGTTCCTGAGTCTAATGAATAAAGTAGTCAGTCACTAACTGAGTGCTGAGTGCTTCCTGCTGGAGAGGAGCATCTGTGATCCTAGAGACCAAATACTGCGAGTTTGATGCCTGAAACTAATTAACAAATGTCTTTATCTCTGGGGTGGAAGGAGATCCTAATGAATAACATTCTTTTTTTTTTGTTAGATGAGGGATGAGCCACTCGTGTGTGTTGAAATGGATTGCACTGACAGAGTCTCCTACAGCGTCCTCCCACACAGCTCTGTGGAAATGTCAAATCCAGAGCCGCGTTGGGCTCATCCTTCATCCTTGACGTAAATTATGGATGGTCCTCGGGACGATTATGACTGATTGTGAAACCGATTCCTGCTCTTGTAACCTTTTGCACACCTGCGGGACTTATAATCACACTCTCTGAATTGATCTCTTCAACCTCTGCTGCACTCGACAACAGTCACACTAGTGCATTTTGTGTCACTTGCTGCCACCATCCCATAGACTGACAGTTAATGCTGCCACCACCCCATAGACTGACAGTTAATTATTGAGAGAGAAGAGAAGCAGGTGGAAGGCATGATATGAAAACAACGAGAAAGAGACTGGGACTGGGTGCTTGAAAACAAGGATGTGTGTGTGTGTGTGTGTGTGTGTGTGTGTGTGTGTGTGTGTGTGTGTGTGTGTGTGTGTGTGTGTGTGTGTGTGTGTGTGTGTGCGTGCGTGCGTGCGTGCGTGCGTGCGTGCGTGCGTGCGTGCGTGCGTGCGTGCGTGCGTGCGTGCGTGCGTGCGACAGGAAGAGAGATAGAGGAGGAGAGAGGGCTGAGCAGTCAAGATCTGAAGTGAACTATTAGGGTCGTCTCTGCTGGCGGGTGAAGCCGCATC